>NC_092755.1:103122190-103409690 GCF_047496795.1 Chiloscyllium punctatum
GCCTTATCTAAAACATTTAACAGTCTAGTAATGCTATAACACTATGACTATTCTCTATTTTAATTTTAATTATCCACTATCAATCTGCCAGCGTTCTAAACAGGTCTATCAGGACTTCAGTAAAACAATTTCCCCATATTTATTCTGCCCTATCTATCTATAGGATCTTATAAAACAATTTCCTCTTCTTTATTCTGCCCGATCTATCTATAGGGTCTTATATTTCTGCCCTAACTATCTATAGGGTCTTAGGGCAGAAATATAAGACCCTATAGATAGATCAGGCAGAATAAAGAAGAGGAAATTGTTTTATAAGATCCTATAGATAGATAGGGTCTTATATTTCTGCTCTATTTATAGGGTCTTATATACAACACATGGAATTTTTACTCAACAATTGCTACTTTCTATTCTTACTCACCCCTTACTCCACTGCGCAGTTTTCTTGACCAATTCTCCACGTCTCCTTCAGCAGCAATTTACCCCCCACCTTTGGATCTTGGGTCAGAGAGACCCTCTTGGAGGTTCCTGCACCTCTGAGTCCCCAAGGACCACTTGAAGCCAACAGAATATAGTCCGAATTCACAGCAAAATGCTAACCATGTTTTTTTTTGTTGGGTACCCTTATTCTGTCAGTCTCGGGAGTCCCCCGGTGGACCAAGAAGTGCCCTGTTACTGCCGCCCTCTGTCCAGGTGGGTCTCTGCATGATCCTGCTCACAGCGCCAAATTTGTTGTGGAGAAAATATAGAGAACCACCAGGAGACGCAGAGAGTTCTTCAAGAAGTAGGTATTTTACTTGCAAAACAAAAAACCATGACACTGAGAAAGCAGATTCTCGAATGCCCATGAACCTCAGGGTCCGTGGATTTTTATATCATTTGTTATTATGTTTCTGTTAGCTTACCAGCATGTCCAACTATATTAATCAAAGTACCTCACTCTAGCTACACAATAAACCAGTGATGTTAGTTCCCAATATCTCTTTAGTTGTACATTCTACTTAATGTTATTCTAGTGTCACGGATGGATTTTTTTGCTAACTCTGCTACAGTGATCTTTCCATTCCAGACGAACCTGTCATGATAGATATTTAGCTATTCCATCTGTTACAATGGTCTCTGTCTCAAGCTGACTCTACTAACTACTGATTAGATATTTTAATGTCATGTCCCAAATATTTATTGACCCAATCCGGTCATAATAACACTTAACAGAGAAACTTGCTTTATTACTTGTGTTATCTCATCTCACCATACTGACCTTTCAGACTTAATCTTACACTGTGTAAGAATGTTCCACTATGGTTATCTCATTCTGCCTTCCACAGAACACAGATTGCCAGTGGTCTTTATGCTTTAACTCTTCCCATGCTTTCATGTTCTTTATTTTCCATAACCTGCACATCTTTGGACGGTAGGAGGAAACCAGAGCACCCAGAGGAAACCCACACAGTCATGGGGAGAATGTGCAAACAGTCACCCGAGGCTGGAATCAAACCTGGGACCTTGATGCTGTGAGGCAGCAGTGCTAACCACTGCACCAATGGAAAATTTTGCACGTAGGGAGTAGTTTGGGATTTGGAATGCATTGCCAAATGCAGACAAATCCAATCATGGCTTTCAAAAGGAAAAATTGGAATTTGCAGGACTATGGGGATAGGTGGAGTGGGAACTATGAGATGATCTTGCAGGGGAGTGATAGACATGGAGGACTGAAGAGCCTGTTCTGGGACATCCTCACCCAGTACTAACCCTGGAATTCACAACTACACTAATCAGTTTTTATGCCTAAATGACAATGAATACTCTTGTGAAATTGTCAAAGCAAGGGGACTTGGTGACAAACATGTGCTGCTTATTTAGTCAAAAACAATTATGTTTCTGCAAACAATGACAAGGTGGTTACAGTGGTAGTATCCATATATCTAGGCCTGGGTTCAAGCTGCACTGGCAGAGTTTAAAAATATGAACAGGTTGATTGGAAAATAAAACAGACACATGTGAACCATGCTTCTGATCTGCTATGGGATTAGTCTCAGATAGTACAAGAGATTTGTTGCTTTTCCTTGAAATGCAAATCCCAACCACATGGAATGCCTCTCACCTGCATTGTCCATCAGTTATTAAGCCAGTTGTTCATCAGATTGGTGTCATTTGATCCACAGATCAAATTTCTCCATCATCTGTCATCAGACAAATCTATTTCCACCACTTTTGCATCATGCACCTTTCCCTTCACAACAGCTCACTTGTTGAAACCTTTATTTACAGGTGTGTTGATTAGACCAACTCACCCTGAGTTGGTCTCTAAAGTCCTGCCCTCAAATTGAGAGAGTCATCCAAACCCTGCAAACCTTCATTTTCAAATGGCATCACAAACACAGCTCTAGGATTTCCTCTGGCCCCAGTCTACAAAATTTTAATTGAGTCATCAATTACCTCAGTACAACTTCTGGAATTTCCATCTTCCTAGTTAAGGCACAGCTCAAAAAAACTCTTCAACCAATCTTAGTGATCTAACTTAGTATCCTCTACATGGACAAGATTATTTTGTTTGATGTTCCTATGGTACCTATTGTTAAATATCCCAAAGTTGTGGTACAACTTGATCAACCACCAGGGGGTGACTTGAGTACATTTATTTAAGTGTATGAAAAGGAAAACCAGTTTTAAAAAGTTGAATTCTGAAATTATCTAAAAAAAAATCACCTCCAATCACTCTCAACTTTAATGTAGCCAATTTACAATGTTAATCAATTGCAGTTTTTAAATAAATATTTTTATTAAAGATCTTTTTAATATCTTTTACAAGATATCTATATACAAAAAAAGAATAACTCCAAAAAACAGAAAAGTAGAGGCAGTACAATAAAGTCATATCGCGATACCATTAGTAATGAACAACCTACTATTCTACCAGAACAAACGTATATACTTAAACTAAACTATAAACAAATATATTAAACTAAATTCAAGTAACTTAAATGAAATTATATCTCACTACTTTATTCTATTTCACTCATCACACCTCTACTGAGGCTGCCATCCCTGGGAGCACCAGCTATAGTATTCTTTCTTCCCCAGCCTCCCCCTCCCAGGGCCCCACAGATACCCATTCTGATTCCCACAGCTATACCATGGCCCTAATTAATATTGCTGATAAGTCTGCATCAATATAATTTAAAAAGGGCTGCCACGTCTTGTAAAACTGTTCCGTTTTGTGGTGCATCATATTTATGAGGTAGTTTTGGGAGAGATGCTCTACAATCAGCCTACACTACCCCACAAGACCAGGGGGTTTTCCGAAGTCCAATTCACTAGAATGTCCTTTTTTTACACAGTGGGTAAGAATGTTACATAGTCTCTTCCCGTGATCCCCCAGAGAGGGCAAATTTGGCAACCCCAGAAGAAGAAATATCGGATCCACGTTACTTTCAATCCCCAGGATGTCCTTTAGCTCCCTTATTATAGCACTCTGGATCTTACACATGACCAATAGCAGTATGTGAGAGTGCCTCTATTAACTTTACACTTGGGACACCCTGGTGACGCTCCTCTCTTGAACTTAGCTAGACTCTCTGGTGACATATGGACCCTGTGTAAGCTCTTCAATTGCATGGCCTGTGCTCTGTTACATACTGAAATTTTCCTTACATATCCCCATATATCTTCTCATACCTCCGATAAAATATCTTCACCTAACTCTTGATTCCATGTCCTATGGAGTCCTTCCACGTCCCCCAAGGCACAACCTTTCTGTAAATGATACAATGTACTGAGTGAAAGAGCACTCATGCACTGGAGTACTCTTTTCTCCAAGTCTGACTTGTAACACTGAGCCAGGAGTGTGGTCTTCCTCTGTATATAATTCCTTAGCTGAGAGTACCAGAAAAGGTCCCTATTAGACAATCCATATTTCTGGCTTAACTGACTAAATAACATCAAAACCTCCCCCTCGAACAAATCTCCCAGGCATGAGATTCCCTTATTCTCCCATAACTTAAAGCAGGAGTCCATTGCCCTACAGGTTTAAATCCTTGGGTTCCCACCAATGGGGTAAACAGTGAGGTCTTTAACCAATTGCCCTCAAGTTGCCTCGTTATCCTACAGGCTTTCACCATATTTAAAATGATTGGATTCTTACACTGCTCGGTCACAGATTTCATCTTATCCATAAATAATAAACTAATTAGAGGACATCTCGTCTGCGAAGCTTCAACAACAAGCCAAATTGACTCAGAATTCCCCCGTACCCAGTCACCAACTTATGCGAACAGGACACTTATTTGATATTTCGGAAGATCCACCCCTCCCTCACTCTGCGAAAGATGCAATTTAGTGGGCATATGTGAGACCCAATAAAGGCTTAGCCAACCAGTGAGTCTCCATAACACTTGTCTGGATAACAACAGGAGAGGAAGAACATTCACCTTAATCATGGTTATTCGGCCCAACCATGATAATTGTAATCCATCCCACCGCTGCAAATCCTGTTTTATCCTCTCCAATAGTTGTACATAATTAGCTTTATACAGCTGGCGGAAGGAAGGGGTAATAAAAATTCCCAAATACAAAAAACTCCTTTTGACGACCATCTAAACAGGAATGGCATTCCATCCTTCAGGTTAGGCACCTCCACTAATTCCCCTCCACCAGCGTGGCTTCCAATTTTGTAAAGTTAATCCTATAGCCCAAGAAACCACCAAGTAAATTAATTGTTTGAATCAATCGAGGGACAGACTTCTCCGGATTGGCCTAGAACAAAAGGACATCACCAGTATATAGGGTGATCATATGCTCTCCCATTCCTAACCTTGGTGCTCCTATTTCAGGATTCCTCCTGATAGCCTCAGATAATGGCTCAGTTGCCAAGGTGATTAACAGCGGTGAGAGAGGACACCCCTGTCGACTACATCTCCCAATAGTAAAGTTATCTGACTTCGCACTATTTGTAATGACTGCCGCCCGAGGATAATTACATAATACTGCCACCCATCTGGCAAAGGATCCCCCCAGACCAAAGCAGTCTAGGACCCCAAACAGATACAGCCATTCTATCCGATCAAACACCTTTTCTGTGTCCAGGGGGACCACCAAACCATGGATCAATTTTTGCTGGCATACCTGCACTATGTTCAGTACCCTCCTGATATTGTTGGAGGAGCTATGGCTCTTAACAAAACCCATCTGATCTTCTTTTATAATATAGGGCAATACCTTTTCCAACATCAGAGCCAGCATCTTGGATAGAATTTTAAAATTTACATTCAATGGTGAAATTGGTCTGTATGAAGCACATTCTTCTGGGTCTTTCCCCTTCTTTAAAATGAGGGAGATATTAGCCTCCCTAAGAGTGGGCGGCAGGCAATCCTGTGTATAAGAATATTTTTACATCCCCAGAAGTGGCTCCACCAACACATTTATGAATTCCTTATAGAAATCACTTGAAAATCCATCTGGCCCCGTGATTTGCCACCCTGGAGATGCCTTATTGCTTTCTGCACTTCCTGAACCGTTATAGGCACATTCAATAGGGGCGCCTGCTCCGTGTTTACAGAGGAACCTCAATTATCTGAATATCGGATTATCCGAAGGAGATCTCGAGGTCCTGTTAGAAACATAGCATCAAAGCCGTGTTTCTAACACTGATTGTGTCTTTTGTGTACAATGATTAAAAACGATCTAGGCTCACTGAAATGCCGCCGAGAACAGTCCTGGGCATCAATGGGAGCCCAGGCACCATCTCCAGATGACTGACCTCCTGTCCCCCCTCCCTCACCCCACACTTTCTCTGGAGTTCTACATAGGGGTGAACCATAAACCCCCTTCCCCAGATATTCTCTCTAACATTGTCCTGTACAGGGCAAAGGTGGCACCTGTTAAAAAGTTGTGTCTGCATGTGTGTGCACGTGTATGTTCTATTTGGAGAATTACCCCACAAAGGCAGCAGCAGTCTTACTGTTTGTGTTCACTCTGGCTTACTGTTGGTGTTCGCCCCAGAGGTGGAGGGAGTGCTGACAGAGCCGGAGCTTTGGTGGTGGTGGGGGGGGGAGGTGTGGGGGGGTGGGGGGGGTGGTGGTGGGGTGGCTGGGGGCAGTTGCGTGGATGGGGATCGGACAGTGGGTAGGACAGACAGGGGTTGGAGGGTGACGTTGGATGGGGTTGAGGGCGGGTGGGGTCAATGTTGGATGGGGTTGGGCGGGTGCAGTGTTGAATGGGTTTGGGGGCGGGCATGGTTAGACGGGGTTGGGGATGGGCAGAGGCAGTGTTGGATGGGGTTGGGGGTTGGGCAGGGGCAGTATTGGATGGGGTTGGGGGTTGGGTGGGGCCAGTGTTGGATGGGGTTGGGGGTTGGGCAGGGGCAGTATTGGATGGGGTTGGGGGTTGGGCGGGGGCAGTGTTGGATGGGTTTGGGGGCAGGCATGGTTGGATAGGTTTGGGGATGGGTGGGGGCAGCATTGGATGGGGTTGGGGGTGGTCTGTTATCGTTGTTGGATGGGGTGGGGCTTGGGCAGGGGCAGTGTTGGATGGATTTGGGCGGGCATGGTTGGACGTGGTTGGGGCTGGTGGGGGCTCATGCGCGATGTGTTGATGCCTTGTCTCCTGAACGGGAGCAGACTTAACAGAAAACTCTGAGCCCCAGAGGAGAGGTATTGAATCAATTAACCGATTAATCAATTATCTGAATGATATAGTGCCCAGACATTGCATTTGGATAATTGAGGTTTCTCTGTACACTGGAAAGGTCCAGATTCTCAAAAAAGGACTGCATTCTCGCCGCTCCAAGGCGTCTTTATCTCACCAATATAGCTCTGAGAAGTATCCCCTAAATCTAACATTGATCTTCTTTAACTCATGGGTAACCATGCCAGCCTTCTCTGTAACAGACATAATAGATTGGACAGCTTTTTTCCTCCTAGCCAAATATGCCAGATATCTTCCTGGCTTATCTCCAAATTCAAACAGTCTTTGTTTAGCAAAGGAGACCTTTTTTTTGCCACATGTGTGCAATGAGTCGACATCTACCCGGAGGGCTGTGACCCGCTGCAACTTGACCAAAGAGGGCCTGTTATAATATACTTCCTCAGCCATCTGCAGCCGGGCCTCCAGCCTCTGCTGTTGCTCCTCCCTCTGCCTCCTTCTAGTCGCAGATACGAAATGGTCAGGTCTTGTAAATATGCCTCAGGGAGCTCCTAATGCATTGCCGGATTACTGGCCGCACCTGAGTTGGTACCCTGAACTCATGCAGATGTACTCAACAAATTTGCTATCCCTTCACAGAAATGGATCCATGTGCCAGTGCCGTGAATCCATTCGACTACCCTTGATTTTTACATCTAAATACACTGGCGCATGATCCGAGACAGATATATTCCCAATTTTGCACGCCAATGTCTGTCCAAACCATCAGTTGGCATAAAAAACATGTCAATTCGTGTATGGCACTTGTGTGGGTTGGAGTAGAAAGTAAAGTCTCTTTCATTAGGATGGAGATGCCTCCACACATCCATTAGTCCCAACTCCTCACGCATGTCCACTAACTGCTTAGACTGCACAGGCATACCTGCCAGGCCTCTTGGCACCCTGTCAATCTCTGGATCTATTAGGCAATTAAAACCCCCTCCTATAATCGTGCAGCACACCCCATGATTCATTAATTTAGCAAGTGCATCAATTACAAATTTAAAAGGGTGTGCCGGGGAACAATATACATTTAAGATGCCATACTTTTTTTTTCACTCTCTCTTCACAGAAAGAGCGGGAGCAGCAGGGGGAAGTGACGACGACCAGAGAGGCAGCCGAGACCCGGAAGCAGGTAGAGCGTAAGCTTACCTGGGTAGGTTTGTTTCCCCTTTAAAAGCGCGCAGCTGAAGAACCCGAGGCACTACGGAGGTAGTGCCTCCCACCCGCCCTCCTCCTCTAACCTAATAATAAGATCCGTTGTGGTAAGCAGGTAAGTGCTGAATTTTGCTTGTTGTATTCTTTAGACCCAGTTTTGTTTTAAAATCAAGGTTAGCTTTAGAGGGATGGCAGTGAAGGCAGTGCAATGTTCCTCCTGCAACATGTATGAGGTGAGGGATGCCATGGACGTCCCTGCTGATTACACTTGCAGGAAGTGCACCCATCTCCAGCTCCTCCAAGACCGTGTTAGGGAACTGGAGCTGGAGTTGGATGAACTTCGGATCATTCGGGAGGCAGAGGGGGTCATAGATCGGAGCTATAGGGAAGTAGTAACTCCAAAGATGGCAGATAGATGGGTGACAGTGAGGGGGACTGGGAGGAAGCAGCCAGTGCAGGGACCCCCTGTGGTCGTTCCCCTCAAGAACAAGTATACCGTTTTGGATACTTGTGGGGGGGACGACTTACCAGGGGTAAGTAACGGGGCTCAGGCCTCTGGCACGGAGCCTGTCCCCGCTACTCAGAAGGGAAGGGTGGAGAAGAGCAGAGCAATAATAATTGGGGACTCGATAGTTCGGGGCACAGATAGGCGGTTTTGTGGGAACGAGAGAGACTCACGTTTGGTATGTTGCCTCCCAGGTGCAAGGGTACGTGATGTCTCTGATCGTGTTTTCCGGGTCCTTAAGGGGGAGGGGGAGCAGCCTGAAGTTGTGGTCCATATTGGCACCAATGACATAGGTAGGAGGAGTGCTGAGGATGTTAGACAGGCTTTTAGGGAGCTAGGTTGGAAGCTCAGAGTTAGAACGAACAGAGTTGTTGTCTCTGGTTTGTTACCCGTGCCACGTGATAGAGAGTCGAGGAATAGGGAGAGAGAACAGTTAAATGCGTGGCTACAGGGATGGTGCAGGAGGGAGGGATTTCAGTACTTGGATAACTGGGGTTCTTTCTGGGGAAGGTGGGACCTCTATAAACAGGATGGTCTGCACCTGAACCTGAGGGGCACCAGTATCCTTGGGGGGAGGTTTGCTAGTGCTCTTGGGGGGGGTTTAAACTAACTCTGCAGGGGCATGGGAACCCAGACTGTAGCTTTAGGGTGCAGGACCTGGAGTGTAGGGAGGTTAGGAATATGGCATCAATCTTAAAGGAGGGTGCCTGTAAACAGAAGAGTGGCTTGAAGTGTGTATACTTTAATGCCAGAAGTATACGAAATAAGGTAGGTGAACTCGCAGCGTGGGTTGGTACCTGGGACTTCGATGTTGTGGCTATTACGGAGACGTGGCTAGATCAGGGACAGGATTGGCTGTTGCAGGTTCCAGGGTTTAAATGTTTTAGTAGGGTCAGAGATGGGGGTAAAAGAGGGGGAGGTGTGGCTTTGCTTGTCAAAGATAGTATTACAGCGGTGGAAAGGAAGATGGACGAAGATTTGCCATCTGAGGTAGTTTGGGTTGAGGTTAGGAATAGGAGAGGTGAGGTCACCCTGTTAGGAGTCTTTTACAGGCCTCCTAATAGTCCTAGAATCGTTGAAGAAAGGATTGCGAAGATGATTCAGGAGAAGAGTGACAGTAATAGGGTGATTGTTATGGGAGACTTTAACTTTCCTGATATTGATTGGGAAAGCTATAGCTCAAGTTCGTTAGATGGGTCAGTGTTTGTGCAATGTGTTCAGGAGAGCTTCCTGACACAATATGTAGATAAGCCAACAAGAGGTGAGGCCATACTGGATTTGGTTCTGGGTAACGAACCAGGCCAGGTATTAGAACTAGAGGTAGGTGAGCACTTTGGGGACAGTGACCACAATTCGGTGATTTTTACTCTAGTGATGGAGAGGGATAAGTGTGTACTACAGGGCAAGAGTTATAGCTGGGGGCAGGGAAATTATGATGCGTTGAGGCATGACTTAGGATGTGTGGATTGGAAAAGTAGATTCCAAGGCAAGAGCGTAATTGATATGTGGAACTTGTTCAAGGAGCAACTATTGAGTGTCCTTGATAAGTACGTACCTATTAGGCAGGGAGGAAAGGGTCGTGTGAGGGAGCCGTGGTTTAATAAGGAGTTGGAATCCCTTGTTAAATGGAAGAGGGCGGCCTTTGTAAAGATGAGGCGTGAAGGTTCAATAGGGGCGATTGAGAGTTATAAGGTAGCCCGGAAGGACCTGAAGAGAGAGCTAAGAGCAGCAAGGAGGGGACATGAAAGGTCCTTAGTTGGTAGGATTAGGGAAAACCCTAAGGCTTTCTATAGGTATGTTAGGAATAAAAGAATGACTAGGGAAGGAATAGGTCCAATCAAGGATAGTAATGGGAAGTTGCGTGTGGAGGCTGAAGAGATTGGGGAGGCACTGAATGAATACTTTTCGTCAGTATTCACTCAGGAACAGGACATTGTTGTCGATATGAATACTGAGGCACGAATAAGTAGAATGGATGGCTTTGAGATATGTAGAGAAGAGGTGTTAGAAATTCTGGCAAGGGTGAAAATAGATAAGTCCCCTGGGCCTGATGGCATTTATCCTAGGATTCTCCGGGAAGCAAGGGAGGAGATTGCAGAGCCATTGGCCTTGATTTTTGTGTCCTCTTTGTCTACAGGAGTAGTGCCAGAAGACTGGAGGCTAGCAAACGTGGTTCCCTTGTTCAAGAAGGGGAGTAGGGATAATCCTAGTAACTATAGGCCAGTGAGTCTCACTTCTGTTGTGGGCAAAGTCTTAGAGAGAATTGTAAGGGATAGGATTTATGCACATCTGGATAAGAATGATGTGATCAAGGATAGTCAGCATGGTTTTGTGAAGGGCAGGTCGTGCCTCACATACCTTATTGAATTCTTTGAGAAGGTGACTAAGGAGGTAGATGAGGGGAAAGCGGTAGATGTGGTATATATGGATTTTAGTAAGGCGTTTGATAAGGTCCCCCATGGTAGGCTACTGCAGAAAATACAGAGATATGGCATTGAGGGTGAGTTGGAGGTTTGGATTAGGAATTGGCTGGCTGGAAGAAGACAGAGGGTAGTAGTTGATGGCAAAGGTTCATCTTGGAGTGCCGTCACTAGCGGTGTTCCGCAAGGATCTGTTTTGGGACCATTGCTGTTTGTCATTTTTATAAATGACCTGGAGGAAGGGTTAGAAGGTTGGGTGAGCAAGTTTGCGGATGATACGAAAGTCGGAGGAGTTGTAGACAGTGAGGAAGGATATGGCAGGTTACAGCGGGATATAGAGAAGCTGCAGAGCTGGGCAGAAAGGTGGCAAATGGAGTTCAATGTAGCTAAGTGTGAGGTGATTCACTTTGGTAAGAGTAATAAAAAGATGGATTACTGGGCTAATGGTAGACTACTTGGTAGTGTGGAAGAGCAGAGGGATCTTGGTGTCCATGTACATAGATCTCTGAAAGTTGCCACCCAGGTAAATAGTGCAGTGAAGAAGGCATATGGCGTACTGGCTTTTATTGGTAGAGGAATTGAGTTCCGGAGTCCTGAGGTCATGCTGCAGTTGTATAAGACTCTGGTGCGGCCCCATCTGGAATATTGTGTGCAGTTTTGGTCACCATACTATAGGAAGGATGTGGAAGCACTGGAACGGGTGCAGAGGAAGTTTACCAGGATGTTGCCTGGTATGATAGGAAGATCCTATGAGGAAAGGCTGAGGCACTTGGGGTTGTTTTCTTTGGCGAAAAGAAGGTTTAGGGGTGACTTGATAGAGGTGTACAAGATGATTAGGTGGTTAGATAGGGTTGACAGTGAGAACCTTTTTCCACATATGGAGTCAGCGATTACAAGGGGGCATAGCTTTAAATTAAGGGGGGGGTAGATATAGGACTGATGTTAGGGGTAGGTTCTTCACTCAGCGAGTCGTAAGTTCATGGAATGCCCTGCCAGTAGCAGTAGTGGACTCTCCCTCTTTATGGGTATTTAAGCGGGCATTGGATAGGTATATGGAGGATAGTGGGTTAGTGTAGGTTAGGTGGGCTTTGATCGGCGCAACATTGAGGGCCGAAGGGCCTGTACTGCGCTGTATTCTTCTATGTTCTATGTTCTATGTATTAGAGCTTTAAGAATGATAAACCATCCATGTTCATCCTTAATTTGCTCTGTTACCTGGAAAGGGAGGTTCCTTCTTACCAGTATAGCCACTCCTCTACTCTTAGAGCTGAAGGAGGTGAAGAATACTTTGTCATAACCCCTTTGCTGCAGTTTTAGATGTTCCTTATCAGTTAGATGCGTCTCTTGCAGTAGAGCATGTCTACTCTTTCCTTCCTAAGGCTTGACAACACCTCCTTTCTTTTAGTTAAAAATCACACAACACCAGGTTATAGTCCAACAGGTTTAATTGGAAGCACTAGCTTTCAGAGCACTGCTCCTTCAACCTTCTTTCTTTAATAGGGGAATGGCTCCCTTTTTTATTCCAGATGCACGATCTGAACAAATCACTAGACATGGTCATCTAGGGCAGCCTGTGGTTTCCCAAAAAGGGGAAGCTTATCTGAGGTGTGAAGGCCGACGAAGACATTAACTCTATGAAGTCTAAAAGCAACTCCTATAAAAACTACTACAACTTAAAATAAATTACATTTAACTGAAGCCAACACCCAAATAACCCCCAAAACACTAGAGATCTTCCCCCTTCCCCACTGGGGGCATTTCTCCCTATCCTTGCTACCATCTTAACTCCCTCTAGCTGAGGCCGTTTCCTAGCCTCAGGCAATTCACAAATGAGGAAAACCTGTTATTTACTTTCTGAGCATTAACAATGGATGCCCATCACCCCCACAACCTCCACTCATCTTAACCACAGGTATAGTCACCGCCAATACAATAAAGGGCCCCTGATATATAAACTAATACCGATTTACATCAAGGCTGAACGTGTAAAGCCAATAACCACAAGAAAAAAAAGGTGAGAGAGAAGAGAAAAGAAGGGGCACTAAAACAAACCCATACCATTGTCTGCAACGATGCCCCCACCCCTCCCTTTAATTTAAAGAATTCAAAGTGTGCCTTTTCTGCAGAGTCAAAGTTATATACCATTCCCCCCATGGGTGAAATGCAACACGGCTGGGTACCTCAAGGAATATTGAATGTTCAGGTCCCTTAATTCTTTCTTGACTTTATCATATGCCCTTCTCTTCTTAATTAGGCCTCCTGAGAAGTCCTGAAAAAACATTATCTTTGAACCTTTGTACATTAAAGCCTGTGAATTTCTTCCCAGTCTTCTTGCTGTTTCAATCACTAACTGCTTTTCTTTGTATTACAGGAGCTGCACTAGGGCCACGCAGGGGCACGGCTCTGACCTGGACCTGCACATTGCAATCCGGTGGGCCCGCTCCACACTCACCAGGCCCGACTCCAACTCCAGCCCCAGGAATTTTGGGAGCCACATCTCCAAGAAGCAGACGAGGTCCTTGCCTTCCTCGCGTTCTGGAAGACCCTCAAGCCGTAAGCTTTTTCTCCTATTTTTATTTTCCAGATCATCGACTTGTTCCTGAAGGACCTAAACCTGGTCTTCCAGCGTTCGGATCCTTCCTCCCGAGACCTCCGCCACGGTCTCTGTTGCCGCGGTGCTCTCCTCCACTACCTCCATTCTTCGATCCAGTAGTTGGCTTTCCTGCTTGTGCTTTTTCAGCATGGCAGATAGTGGTTCTACTGTTGCTTCAATCTTCTCTCAGAGTTTGGCAAACTCAAAGAGTAAATGCTGCTGTCCCATTAGATCCAAAGGGACCACCCCAGGAGTTTGAGCACTGGCTGCAGGCACCTCTGATGCAGTAGGGGAGTGCCCTGCCTGCTGTACTCCTTTAGGCCCCTTTCCTTTATTAGTTTTCATTTTGGCCTTAAAGCTGCCACAGACAGTTTCAGGAGCTCCAGATGGTCAGCAAGTTTAAATTAGCACTTTTTTCTCCTGGGGGTGGTTGGTAAGGGCGGGGGAGGGGGGGGGGGGGTAAAGGTCTACCTTGCCTGGGAGTATGGCACAGAGTCCAGCAAAGCAGACCACTCAGACTGCCGCCATCTTGGATCTCAATCAGATGCAGTTTACTCATTTCCTATGTAGCACATACATAAAGCATTGTTCTTACCCAAAAGGTCTCCCTGCTTGTGATAAGGAAGCATCCTTGCTTCTATCCTTAGCAAGGCCTTTTGTAAACTAAATTCTTTATCCTGTTTAGGTGGCACTTACAAATATTTTTTATTTAAAATACTCTGAAACTGTTCAACTTAGGTTTTTTTACAACATAGGTTGAAAGTTAGGTGGGACATATACTTCAATGTGCAGGCATTGACAGATTCCCAGATGAACTTTAGTTCATGACAAAGCTGATGTTTCAGTCAAGACTTGGGTCAAGTGTTACATGTCAATTTTGCAGCTACACTAAAGCACAAATCATGTAACAGAACTAAGTTGCAATAAATCATTAACAACAGAAAAATAATTCACTGATGGAATTCACGTTGGAGTATGTAAGTGTATCTATTTTTAGCAGAACAAGCTTTAAGAAAAAAACAAAATTTTTGATTAACAACTATGGTTAAACAAAACAAATTAGGTAACTTGACAAAATGGTAAAACACCAACTGGATACATAAACGTAAAATAAAAACAATGAAACATTTTAATTTAGCTCCCTCTGAAACAGAGGGAGCCATTGAAAGGCTGGATGGACACGATCAGGAAAACGCATTCTATTCTGCACATTGCCTGAGGATGATGAGATTTTTTTCTAATTTTGCAAGTCAAATAAGAGAACAACTACAATATTCAGTTAGTGTTAACATAATATAGAGAGACATGCCTGGTAGGAATACAACTAGTTTCAGGAAGTCAACATTATACATTGCAAATCTTACTTTTTCTAGTGAACCTCCACAACTGCAGGGGAGGTTTGAAATGGGAGGCGGGGGGTGGAATTTAAAAGAAGAGAGATTTCAGTTAAAAATCAAATCAAATCAAAAGTGCCAGAAATATTAAGCAGCATCTGAAATGAAGTTGTGATGAAAGGTCGTGAGCCTGAAACAACTTGACTTGGTCTCACATGTTACATGACCTACTGAATCATTCCAGCATTGATTTGCACTATCTGCAATATTTTGCTTTGGGAAGATTTCCTCTGCTACCAGTCACTGGTTATTTTAGGAACACTTGACCAGGAGACAAACCTAAATGCTTGTACTTTTTCTATTATATTGAGAAGTAATTATAAACTGGTATGATTTTCAATTAATGTAAACTGACCTTTGAATCCACAGATGGTGATTGACAGTTTTTGTTGTCAGTTCCAGCATGGCCAGCAGGGAGTGTCAGTAATATGACTCCTTGTGTTAGGAATCAATAAAGTCCAGGAAAGACCACGATCTAAGCCACTTTTCATCACAAGTTATGATATCTGTCATTACAAGCCCAGGAAAAATACATCTGCCAATTTAGAAGAAACTAATACTTCAAGTTCCAAGAGAGAAAGCAGATCTCCAGGACCTCCACTGCCAAACTATTCCTTAAAGATTTCAAAGCTAGACAAACTCAAGTATGACACAGACAGTTGGTCGAAGCTGGTTTTAGAGGTTCCCATTTGAAAATCACAGGATCTCTGCTTTACTGGCTGGGCCAGTATTTATTCCCATTCAATTTTCCAGATGGCAGTGGAGTTAACTTTGCTTTGGGTAGGCCAATAATTTCCTTCCCTAAAACATTAGTGAACCAGATGGGTTTTTCTGAAACTTGTCAGTGGTTTAATATTCGTGACACTTAATTCCAGATTCTGAATTCACATTCCACCATGTGCTGTGATGAACCTTGGTCTCATTGGCTGGACTAGTCTAGCAACAATAGCACTCGGCCATTGCCTCCCTAACTGATTGGTGCACATGCACAGACTTTCCATCCTGATGACCAAAAGTCAAACCATTTGAAATTTCACAACATAGCTGCAATAGGTTTTTTTATATTGAAAAATTGGGGTAGAGAGACAGATGGTGATAGAGAAGTTGGGAACTGAAAAATATCTAGTGATCCCAGTTCAAACAGTGAGAACTGAGTGCAGTTTAGATCCCTTTTTCTTAAGTCACTTGAGATCTTCCTCAATTAGGAGACTAACTCAAACACTCCGGATCATCTCGGTAATTGCACCTCTTGACTGCATTTTGTAAACACGACTAGTCTTCAAGGATTCTGTACAATGTCAGATCAGGACATTGCTGCCATCGATTACAAAATATTCCCAAATGGTGGATTCCTTGCCCTACAGCTTGTCCCGGTATTCCTGAACACCCTCAAGGACAAACCCAGCTGTAGACTGCTATTTTGATTAAATAGTGATGGTGGAGGCAGCAGCAGATCTGCCAGTTAAGTTAAATCAGTCTTTAAAAGTGCATTGTATTTTTGCTGCCTATGACTAGACAGATTCTGTGCGAACGTTAATGTTAGTAGGTCACATCTAAGGTGAATGCATGGAGCTGAGTATAGCTTTAAACCTGGGTAAGGGGATCCTAAAACTGTTGAAGGGCGATTTCAGTGAATTGGTCCAATTAGTGGGCGTTAATAAACCTGCACAAAAATGCTGCATCGAGTCAAACCTGAAAAATAATGCTCCATATTTTGGGAACAAAAACTACAGGCACTAATTTTGATCCTCAACCAAAAGCATGTCTTCGAGTGACTTGCCTCCACAACCCTCTGACAATGAGGGGGCATAGATTAACCAGCCTTGGGTGGGTTTGTAATTAGTACAATCTATAACTGAGAACTTGAATTCCGAACAGAAAATACAGGAACTAGAGTCTGGTACTGGTAGCAAAAGGTTGCCAACATAGCCCATGTTAGCTGAATAAACTGCATTAACTAGAATGTGTTACTAATGGATTGCAATAAGTGAAAAGTTAACTTAAGGATTAAGCATATGGATCTTGAGGAGGAATTTGATATTGCCCAAACAAAGGATTCTGACTTAGATGCTTTGGGGGTAAGCTTTTAGTAGTGCCATGATTCAGTATAGGAGACCTTAAGAAAGCTGTAGCCCAAGTTTGGGAGAGAGAGTTGTTGGGGAAAGTACAGTTAAAAAGTTGTCAAATTATGTACTTAAAAATTCATAGCTCCTAATCACTTCACTGAATCGTTTTTCAATCTAGTAACCTGTGTATGAATACTTTGCTGCTCACTTGAAGCGGTTCAAGCTGCATTTTTGATCGCTTGTGAGAACCAGGGAGTTATGGAACTCCTGAGGCACCATTGGACCATGTTCTGTAGTTGCTGACTGAGCAGATCACTGACTAGAGATTATCTGGTTTGTAGCCTTGCAGGTCACAGTATTGTAGGAGTTTGCAAGTTTCCGTCTCCAAATGAGATGGACACTTGTCAAGGTGGGCATTGCCTGGTCTCATCTAAATCCTACCTGAAGGCACCTAAAAATCTATGCCCTTTAGTTGACCTCCAGTCAAGAGTCTTGCCCCTTTGCAAAAATAGGGTTTCTTATTTAATTTTAAGTCAACCCTCAGCCTCTGAGGCTGATATGCCATTAGGAAAATGACTAGGCCCAAACCAGCCTTGAATTGATGGTTCACACCAGATTTTTCCTTCCATACCATGATAGATTCAAATGTGCTGTTATTACAGCAGCACTTTACTTGCTCCACTCTTAACTGAACACAACCTGTCATTTTCAATAAGTTCTTTTAAATCATCCTTTGCCTGTGATTATGGCATTTTGGATACAATTTACTGTATTCTAGGGCTTTATTACATAAATAAAACAGTCAATATTTGAAACCATGCACAAGTTTGCAAACTGTAGTTTATTTGGAATCTCATCCACTTGCTTCAATAATCTCTTCTCCTGCTAGGTGTGCATGCTGGATCTTCTATTTGTACAGGCTTAGAAACAGGACTCCCAAGAAGCAAGCCAATAGTGGGGTAGACAGAAGTACCCTTTCATCTGTAAAAAAATTGTTTAGACAGAAATTTAGTTATCTAATGCACATTAGAGGAATAGAAGTCAGGGTTAGATAGATATTTTAGTAGCTTTCACAAAATAGAAAGACAAGGTTATGGGTTTGGACCCAAAAATAGGTAACTGATTTCTTAGATGCTGAAGCTAAAATTTGTTATAGCAAGTTAACAGATTGGTTGTCATTTGTCAAGTGTTAGGCTGGATGTAAAGATCAAGACCAAGTCTCATTGTTTAATTAAGATCATTGTTAAAAAGTCTATAAAGTAGAGATACGCCAATTTACCACTAAATCTTACCTGAAGTTCTGGAACTCAACTAGTGTACTTTCACTGGACCAACTTTAATCAAGCTGACAACACCAGCTTTTAATTCTGAAAAAAATTCAAATAAACAGCAAGTTAAGATATTACACATCTATCCAGATAACAGACTTAAAATCTTTACCTCTTTTGTGACGCATTTGGCAGATTGTGTTGCAACAGTCACACTGGAAACTTTGCAATGGGGCATCCAAAAGCTGCCATCTAAAGGACGAGAGAGTAAAACATCTCACCACTTCATAGTACTGAGTGATTTAAGCCATTGAAAAGGTAGAGTATGGAACTGCACCTCATGATGCAGTCATGTATTTCAGAGGAATGAAAAGCTCAGCACTCTGCTAGGATTCAAATTCACTAAGTGATTCAATTTCGTCTTTTAGTATTAAGAACTTTCCATTTAACCAAGATGGTGTTGAAGTAGAATGGTATGGATGTATGGGGTGGGGAGTGCTGATGGTTAGAGTTGGGGGAAAGCAAGTGTAAAGAGATTAGAAATTAGATTCATTTTTGATCCATCTTTCTACTAGTATATTGATCAAACTTGCTCATTAAAGTCTTCAAACAAAGCATGAAGTCAAGTAACTTCTGCTACCCACCTTTCAGTTTGCTGATCAAATGAACATGCTTTGTGTAACTGATGTGCATGCCAAGTTGGGTCCCTTACTGTAACTTTACAGTGTATATAAATCTGTAAAAAGTGAATTGTTAAAAGTCAGTTATTTACAATATTCCCAGCAACTAGAACTCTTGAAGGTGATACTACAACTTCAGCCTATGGTCAGTGGATTCGATTATTCAATGCCTTGAATGGTTCAAGGTAGCTTTTAAAAAGCTTATTACCCATGAGGTTTCCAAGTTACACTGGAAGAGAATGAGTTTAATCAGCTATGCAGCTAAACTACAATTGGAGAACTTTAGACAAGTCTGTCCACTTGACCTAAAAGTGGTTACATTGGAAATAAAAATGGCTAGTTAAGGATCAGTTGGAGGAGATCATTTGTGATTTCATTTGATGTAGAGATCAAAAATGTCCAGTTAAATCATTGGTTTTGAACAAGGGACACATGACTATACAATTAATTGTTCACCACTTGATTAAAATTAACTGCTTATGTTGGGTTTAGGATGAAAGTATTAAAACCACAATTCACTTATTCCCAGACTTACATCAGTACCCTCCAGATTGGGGAATTTAAATGCCTGCACAACAAACCGAAGGTGTGACTCCTTGATTCTGGGCAAGAACTTGGAATTCCCAGTTTTTCCATCAACAAGACATCTAAAAAAAGGGGGAAAACAAACTTTAACCTACACAAATTAATTTTTCTAAAAACCACCATTAGCCTTTGTCTCATACCCATAGTTGTTTATGATGGTGTAATTCACTGGAGATTCAGCCAGAGAGCTTGTTGGAGTAGCAACACATTCATCTACATAGATATGGAGGCCTTGATGATATGTGGCCATGACAGATGCTTCCAAGTTAATAGAAGCTCCCAGGAAGAATAGAGTATCTGGCCTCTCAGCACTCCAATCATCTGCAATGGAAAGGTGAATAGATTAGTAAAGGGAAGTTGCATTTCACCAAGTTTAGTGTAGGCTAGTATAGACAGGTAATGCTATTAATGTAGCATGATTTGCTAAAGTTACTTCCTGAAGTATAGACTTTAGCTAGCATATGGGATTGATAGAAATTTGCTTAACTATGGAGTGATGAACATGTCACGAGGATTTAGTAACTTCCCCAGAATTGATGTTAGGACGTCTGCTCTTCCTAATTTAGGAATTGTTTTAAATAAATTAGTTCAGTTCACCAAAAAAGTTTGTAAATATTTGAACTAGGAGGATGTTCATGCCAATTAACATCCAGGTTGCTAATCAGTAGACAAGTGGAGTGTTTGATTTTGGTAGGAAAAGGTAATATAATGCAAGGGCACAATTTTCACTGTGCAGGAGCAAAGAAACTAGGATTGGACAATTGAAGATAAAGACAATTAAAATGCCAGCATCCTGGACTTTACAACAGGGTAGAGTAAAAGCAATGTAGTATTAAATACTGGTATAGCCTCAAGTGTGGCTAAGTGCTGAAAATAGATACAAAGCAAAACAGCACAAGTTCTACACTCGAGTGGAGAGAGAGTTTGATCATGCCGGTGGTAGAGATTTTATGGACTTTTAGAGTTCTAAAAGGAAAGTGTACTTCAGTTTACAAGGTGATCTTTAGAAAAGCAGATCTGTTGGGAAGATCAGAGGAGGATTGCTCACTTTGGGAAACCAGTGGAAAGAATCTTGGTCTGAAGGGTGTAGCAACAGGGTTTGCACTGAAGTATTTGCCAGACCCAAGTAGTGCAACCAAAAATGAAACATTAAAGCCAACAGCATTAATATAAAAATCTTACTGTTAATGTTTGCAGAGAGTCAGTGGGAGACCCCATTGATGAGACTGGGAAGTGAACTCAGACTGGTCACCCAAAAAGGGAGGATTTTTCATTACTTAGTCTGAGTATAGGAAAGTTTTGTTCCACTTTCTGGTGGGACTCAGGATTTGCCTATACTCCCCACTATAGGTGGAGATGTCTAGTCTGTAACTAGGTTGGGATTTCAAAATCCACAGTAATGACTTGCTGTGCCACTGTTAAAGAGCAAAGTTTCAAATTGAAAATTTCACCAAATAAATAAGGCAATGAATCAATGATTAGTTAAATATTGATACTTGAATATTGGAGCAGAGATTTCAATAATTGGACTAGAGGATAAAAGTTACAAAAAAAACTTAAGGCCTGTAACCTCAGTACATTGAGGATTTGTGGTGATGTTTTAACTACCTACTAATTCTAAAATTTAAACTTAGTCTTTGGTATCTACAATAGATGGGCAGCATAACATGGGAAGATCAAGTCAAAATAACTGCACACTAATTGTCTTACTGTGACTGAGTTTACCATCCTCTGCATATTTTAGTAAACAAAGTTCTGCTTGAACCCCAAAGCAAAAAACATACATCAGAATTGAAAGGATCCTTTCCCTTGTGGTTAAAAGTGTTGTAGCAAACCAATACAATGGTAAGTTAGAGAAAAGCTGGTACTTACTTTTCCAGAAGGGAATTTGGCAGTGTCTAGTCTGGAATCTGAATTGGAAATTAGCCAGAACACTAATGACAGTTAGATTTTATTGTCTGAACATCTGACTGGGTAGATGGTGGGCATATAATCCAGGCTTCCCACATTCTGAAGAGGGGGCAACATTTTCATGTATGGGTGTTGCATGAGTTGCTAGAGGGAGTGATGGAGGCTGGTACAATTACAACATTTAAAAGGCATGTGAAAGGGTTGGGGGGGGGGGGGGGTGCGGGGAAGAGAAGAGGGTGAGTTAGACTAGAGGGCTTGGTTTTTATGCTGTACATCTGACTGATGAACCAGAAATTGAGGTTGTTTCAACAGGTCTTAAATGCAGAGACCGACTTTGTAGCTAGAAGAAAGCCAGGTTTACTATGATGAGATATTAAGTGATATTGCCTCTCTAGAAATGGAATTTTTACCCTGAACCAGTATGTAGACAGTTGGGAGAGTCAAAAAAGTGAAGCTGGAAAGGCACTGTAGGTCAGGCAACAGAAGCAGGAAAGTTTAGTTGGTCAGGGCCCTGCATCATGACTGGAGAGGGGGGCTTGGGATGGTGAAAGGTGGATGGAGGCAAGTTATTGTGATTGGTCAGTGGAACAGAGCCAGAAGATTGGGTTAGGTATGGAAAATGAGGCAGGAAGAGGGAAGGCTGGACATGGAAAGGTGGGGCAGATTTAAACTGGTGAATTCTATATTAAGGCTATTGGGCAATAAGATCTAAGTGGAATATTCAGTGTTGTTCCTAAAGTTAGTGGCCTTGTTTTAGCATTGGGTTGCTTCCCCTTGAAGGAGAGTCAAGGTGGGTGTTCTTGATGGAGCTAGACATTGATGTGAGAACTTAGTTTCTCTTGGAGGAATGGAAAGAGGACACCCATTTAAAATAGGTGACTAGTAAACTAGATGAGTACAAGATTAGCATATAGGGGAGATTTGGAATGCACATGCAAGTGCAGTGACAACTAATTGCACTTAAAACATTGAATTTTAAAGGGGATCCTTGTAATTGTTACAGGGGAAAACAGACCACCAGGTGGATTGCCTAGTAAAGAGCTGACAGACCAAACTGCTTCCTCTGGGCTATAAAACTTTTGAAGTTCAGGCAACTAGTTCAAACAAAGCATTAAAATTTACAATGGAACTATTAGTAACTGTACTCATTAGAGCTCATTAATGAGCTACCTGCAAGACTTTGAAGTTGGGTTACATTGCAGACAAGCCTTTGAGCTGATGCTTGGAAATCAAATCAATGAATCAAGGAACTTGTCAGCATAGTACTCTTGAGTAGATCAAACAGTAACGTGGCAGGTTGTGGTGGCCAGTTTAATGGACGATTCAGGTGCTGGAGGATATCCAAATCTTGGATTTGTTTATATCATAGAAGTGTATGATTGTAAATAAATATTTACAGGACAAGTGACTAAGATTAATTTGAAAATCCTTAAAAGACAGGATTCACATCAAATCAAAGTATATTGAAAATGGGTTATATAGAGGAAGAGAAAAATGAGTACTATGTACAAGGTTTCAAGAACTATTTGTAAACATTAATTGGGCAATTTAGCACAAGACAGCTCATGCAGCTATTGGTACTGATAATCTCATTAGTAATTGTGGAGCAGTGTACTGCTTAAATATATAGATGGATTGCAGGCTTTACTTCATCTCTGCTCTGGGAGACACCACTTTAGGTAGTTAAAGTATCATCCAGTTATGTTATTGACAGAATATCAGCCACTCCATGTAGAGAACTAGGCAATCATTTACAAATATTAAAAACTGATTAGTTCACTTGAACAAGACCTTAAGGTAGTGCAGTTATAAGTCAAAAGGCTAGCCAGTGAACTATGATAGATCACAGTGTCATTTAATGGAGGGCAGTCTGAAGAAAATTGATGTCTCACACTGGAAAGGCTACATTCTGTGCTGCAAATGTTGTACTGTTGTTCACTACATGACAAAATCTTACCAGTCATGATTTTCATGGTAAAGACCAGTCTGCCATCTCCAACCAGAAAACCAGTTAGTGGAAGTGTTGTCAGAGGTACAGGTGCTTCTTTCCTAAAGAAGAACATTAACTGTAGTAAAATTGCAGGCCTCTGCTGCAGACAATAGACATGAACATTCAAAGCAAGCCTCTTTACATCAAGCATGTCCTACCATTCACTATTCAAACTCATCTGGAGTGGAATTCCAGATCCCAGTCTACCTTCAGTAGAAGTTTTCAATTTCTCTACCTGGAGAATAATCCCATTTCTATAGCTGAAATCAGAGTTCCATGTCCTTAAGGACACTTTTCAAACAGGATTTTAGCTCTAGAGTCCAAGTGTATCCTCTTCATGGCCACCCAAGAACTTTCAGGATCTTAAATACTAGAAAAATCACAACACCCCTCAGTCTAGAATCCAGCTCCAAGCAATCCTTAAGCATTGCTTTCATGAAAGTCTGAAATCTCAACCAAATTTTGTTCTAAAACAGAACTGTTAGTGGTCTCAGCAATACCTTTGTTAACAAAGGAATCATCTTCTGGCATTGAGGCAGCATTCTATCAGCCTTCCTAATTTACATACCAACTTAAACATCTACATCCTCCTGCATTGTTATTCCATATTTGCCCACTGATCCCATTTTATCTATTGTCTTGGTCAAGGATGATCTTCAGCCAACAGGAGCAGATCATTAAACCCATTGCCACAGGCAGCTATGGGTCCAAATCATTGTATCTTGAAGATAGATTAGTTCTAAATAGGAGTTACAGGAAGCAGGCAGGAGAATGGCATTAAGAAACAGCCATACTCAAGTGACTGACTGTGCCAGGTGGCACAAGTCTGCTTTTATAGTTGCATCTTCAAGATACTTACCTATTTGTTCTGCAAGCTTCACAATCTGCCTTTACTCCCTTCAAGGCAGGGATCAATTTGAGATAAGTCAAAGCCCTAGCTCAGACCTGACTGGTCACTTTTTGACCGAGACTATTCATGCATATTTGCTGGACAGCCTACCCATATTGGTGTCACGGAGGCAGATGTACAGTACAAACACCTTTCAGTCCAATTTGGACATGCCAACCAAACATCCCAACCTAATTTAGTCCCACCTGCCAACACCCTTCCCACCTCAACTTTTCCTAATCATATACCTTTTAAATGTTGCAATTGTCATAGCCTCACCACCTCCAATGGTTTATTCCATAAATGCATCACCCTGAAGAAAGCTTGCCCCTCAGTCTCCTCTTCCCTCACCCTAAACCTATGCCCTCTAACCCCAGGGAAAAGACTTAATCTTATCCATGCCCCTCATTTTATAAACCTCTACAAGGTAACCCCTCAGACTGACTAGGGAAAACAGCCCCAGCTTATTCAACCTCCCAATAGCTCAAATCCTCCAACTCTGGCAACACCCTTGTAAATGTTTTGAACCCTTTCATGTTTCACAACATCATTCAATATGAAGGCCAGATTTGCACACTATTCCAAAGTGGAATAACCAGTGTCTTGTACCCAATACTGACCTATAAAGTAGGTCAAGTGTCTCCTTCACTATCCTACTTGTGACTCCACTTAAGGAGCAATGAACCTGCACTCAAGGTCTTTGTTCAGCAACACTCCAAGGACCTTAACATTATATGTACAAGTCTGAGTAAGATTTGCTTTCCAAAATGCAGCCTATGTTTATCCAAATTAAACTCCATCTGCCACTCCTCAGCCCATGGCCCATCTGATCAAGATCCTGTTGTAATCTGAGGTAACAATCTTCACTGTCTACTACACCAAATTGGAGTCATCTGCAAACTTACTTACCTCCTGGGTTCACAAATCATTTATGTAATGACAAAAAGTAGCAGACTCAGCACCAATTGTGGCACTCCACTGGTCACAGGCCACCTGTCCTTGAAACAACCCTTCACCACCATCTTGTCTTCGACCTTTGAGCCAATTGTATCCAAATTGCTAGTTCTCCCTATTCCATGAGATCTAACCTTGCTAACTAGTCTCCCATGGAGAACCTTGTCAAATGCCTTACTGAAGTCAGATCATGACTGCCACTGCCCTCAATTCTCTTCCTCAAATTTTGAGATGATTTCCCACATGCAAAACCATGTTGACTATCCTTAATCAGTCCTTGCCTTTCCAGATACATGTACATTTGGTCCTTAATGATTCCTCCAACTTGCCCACCACTGATGTCAGGCTCACTGGTCTATAGTCCTGGCTGGTCCTTACTAAAGCAGTGGCACCACATTAGCCAAACTCCAGTCTTCCAGCAGCTCACCTGGGACGATCAAAGATACAGGTATCTCAGCAAGGTGCTGAATTACTTCCTAGCTTCCCAGAGTTCAGGTACACCTGATCAGGTCTTGGGCATTTATCCACTTGTGTGGAGACATCTAGAACTTCCTCCAATATGGAGACTTTTCATGATGTCTATTCTATATTTTCCATTGTAAACATGGATGCAAAATACTCTCCCTCATCTCCTGCAGTTTCACACAAGGCAGCCTTACTGATCTTGAGGGGGTCCTATTCTCTCCTAGTTACCCTTTTGTCCTCAAATGGATTTGTCAAAATCCTTTGGATTCTCCTTAACCCTATTTGCCAAAGTTATTTCACCTCTTTGCCCTGATTTCCCTCTTAAGAATACTCCTAAAACCTTAGTATTCATTTGATTGCTTTTGTCTATACTGAGATAAGTTTCCCTCAAGGAAACCCTTAGTGACTAAAGAAAACGAGTATTCCTACACCTACCAGCCTTTCAACCTAACAGAAAGGCACTGTCTCTGGACTCATTTCTGAAGGTTTCTCATTTTCCAGCTGTCCGTTTACCCAATATCTGCACCCAATCTGCTTTTGAAAGTTCTTGCCAATACCATTGAAATGAGCCTTCCTCCAACTTAGCATTTCAGCTTTTAGATCTAGCTTTTTCCAACCCCATTTTTAAAAAGTCACTGGTCCCAAAGTGCTCCCCCACTGACCTCAGTCACCTGCACGGCCTTATTTCCCCAAGTGTAGGGGAAGTTTTGCATCTTCTCTATAGCTAGACCCACATACTGAAAACAAAAAACCTTGTACATAAATTCCTCTCCATCTAAACACTATAGCAGTCCCAGTCTATGCTTGGAAAGTTAAAATCCCCTACTATTCTTACAGATAGAAGAGACCACTGTACAAGTTTCTCAATTTCCCTCTGATTATTAGGAGGGGATCTATAATAGAATCTCAATAGAGTGATTATTCCTTTCTTATTTCAGTTCCATCCAAATAACTTCCCTGGATTTAATTTCCAGGAATATGCTCTCCTTACAGCTGTAAGGCTATAACATTTCAAAAAGGGCACTCCCTCTTACCTCGCTTCCTGTAGGATTTGTATCCTGGAACATTAACCTACCAGTCCTGTCCATCCCTGAGCCATGTTTCTGTAACTGCTATGATATCCAGTCCCAACCATGTTGTCATGAGTTGATCTGTTACCATACACCTTTCACAATAGCATCTGATGTGAAACTTCATCAGTAACCTTAACGTCTCTTGAGGTTCTTTACAGAGGAGATCATTCCAAAAAAAAGGAATGAAGTTGGTGAAACAGTTTCCTTTTTAAATGGAGGAAAATTTCCCACACCTACCAATTACCGTGAGACCCCCATACTGCATTGGGGCAGTAGAATGCAGTGTTACGACACCTTCTCCACAAACTGACCAACCTCTGGTTTTAACCTTACTTGGAAAATTTTTTAGTACTTGCTGGTTTGAAAAAGTTGCCCAAATCTGGAGAGCTTTGAAAAATTAACACATGTAATTATTAGATCATTTGCAAGTATGATCAATTAGACTAACACTGGTCAGTCCACAGTTCACTACTCCTGGAGTGAAAGTCATCCAGTCGTCTGCCTTTCATCTCCTGATGCAGAGCAGTCAGAAGAGTGTCCCCACTAATGAGGACACAGGAGAAAATTGAACAAATATCTTACCTATGTAAAATAGATTCTCTAGGTGAACACCGCCTTTAAATAGTAAAGTGAATGCTCACTGCACCTGGATACTGAAATCAGGTCTGGTCACTTAGACCTGCCACCATCTTCACACAGTTCAGTGCTTTCTCAAGTCAGAGGGGAAGTCCTCTTTTTAGAGCTTTTTTCTTAGAGACAGCTCCTTATTCTGTAATAGCCCTTGAACGTTTACATTGACAATGCTGGTAGCCTGAGTAGGCCAGTTTCTTAACTAACGCAGTCTGTCCCACCATTGACCTTACATTTAAAGACTCCAGCCTTTGGCCCAACCTTCCTTTCTAACTGGAAGAGGAAGACAGGAAAACGGCATCATGACCCTAGCTCTCAACTAACGGAGAATCCAGAAATGTCAACAGTCAAAGTGACTGAAGAGTATCTGAAAGTGTCTTGTCTGAATCCAGAATTTAGAAAGTTTCTGGAGAGCTCGAGTTAAAACGACCGACAAAATACTTCACAGCTTCTGTGATCGAGTAAGGTGATGGGATTCGGGTTTAACGTTGTGCCGAGGGAGAATTCCAGGCTGGGTTAGATCCTTACATTGGATAGCGACATTCCAGGCGTGTGTTGAACAGTGACTCTTGCTTTCCTGGGGCTGCACTGGACATGTACTTCAGGTAGTTCCAATAAACTACCTCCTTGTCAGTCACCTAAGAGAGACAGAAGACAAGTCAGAGCTGAACCAGCACATAACCAAACAGTTAAGGGGCAGGACAGTGTCACCCACCAGTCTGCCAGCTCGACAATCCTGTAACCCATACTGGAAGCTGAGCTCCCCTAGAGAGTGAGCGCTAGGAGGACAACTCCCCAAACGGAAAGCGGTGGCATCCAAGTGACTGAAGAAATCCATCGACACATACACAGTCAGGGTCGAATTGCCGCAGAAGTGAGCGATCCCACGTTGAAGATCTGAAATACACAGAAAAAGTGAGACCTGAAGCAACGAGAAACACCACTTCAGGATTACAAACAACACGGAGGAAGAGAGGAATATCAAACTGTAGATGCTACAAGTTAGAAACATAAAGGACCTGGCTGTTGCTGGCCCATCACAGTAGCCATCAGGAACAACCCTAAAGCCCAGAGAGAAAGCATGTTTGTTTTGGAGAAGCTGAGGCCATTAACTACACAGCGGCGGCCAGAGCATATTTATAAGAAGCTTAATGATCCACTGCGTGCAGCTCATTGACATTCCCGAGATCACAGTCAGTCCAATTAACAGCTGTTCCAGATCCCCGGATTCAGCGAGAGTGAGGGAAGCAGACTCACGGGATGAGCCACCTTCGTTCTTTTTAAAATTACACCCTGAGAGGAAAGAAGCAAAACCGATTCTAGAAAGTAGTGTTCTGTAGTAGAGTCCTACTGGACTTGAAACATTAACTCTGCTTCTCTCTATCTACAGACACTGCGTTTCTCCAGTATTCTCTGTATTAGATACAGGGAATAGTATCCGACTGTTCAACGTGAGATTTACAGAAATGTGCCCAGCGGTAATAGATGGAATCCTGTATTCCTGGGAACCTGGTAATAAGAGCTTTTGGTGCCCACTGGTTTGCTCAAAGGGCACTCACTCCTGGGCACCAGATACTGAGAACAATATCTGAATTTAGTTCATGCATGCAGTTTGGTTTAACTGGGCCACTTGGTTTTTCATTAATTGTCCCTGAGTTGAGGGGTGGACGTTTGTCATTATATGTCTTTTGGTGATATAGGAGACCCCAATGAACAGAGAACTCTCGGGATGTCATGGTAATGTCAAGAGTGTGGTGCTGGAAAAGCACAGCAGGTCAGGCAGCATCCGAAGGGCAGGAGAGTCGACGTTTCAGGCAAAAGCCCATCAGCAGGAATCCTCACTTTTGCTATGTAGTGGTAGTGTTCCTACCTCTGCTTGGGTTCAAGTCCTGACTACTGCAGTGGTATTGAATAACATTTCTGACCAGGTTGATTAAGAAAATATCTACTTGGAATGTTGTATATTTTGAAAGTACAGATTTGTTGGGTCGAAGGACTTTTTTTTCTGTTTAGTAACTTCTATGACTTACGTGATTCTATATCTGAATAGAATCATGTAAGGCAGGGTGGAGTATTATCAAGATAATTAAGATGCTACTGTGTGAGATTCTTTATAGAAAGTCACCAGATTGTTTTCATCCTGAGGATTACAGTACCCTCAGGAAGTCATGTGGCATGCTGAGTAACATCTCTGCCTCCAAGGCAGAGGCTGTGAGTTCAAATCCCTCTCTGGGATTTGATGGATTCCTAACATGACCAAAGAGGTTGAATATCAACTTGTGAATCATTCCAACTTACCCCAGAGGTAGGCAGTGTCAGAATATCTTCCTTTCCACCGATCTAGTCTACCCTCCTCTCTGACCTATCACCTCCATCCCCACCCCCATTCACCTACTGTACTCTATGCTACTTTCTCCCCACCCCCACCCCTCTCTCATTTATCTCTCCACTCTGCAGGCACTCTGCCTCTATTCCTGATGAAGGGCTTTTGCCCAAAACGTCGATTTTCCTGCTCCTCGGATGCTGCCTGACCTGCTGTGCTTTTCCAGCACCACTCTAATCCAGTGTCAGAATATGGGAGACTGTCAGTTCAACCATCTGCAGTAGGCAATGATAAACCACTGCAGTAGCTTGTTAAACATAATCACACAATTAACACAGATGTCCGTGCTTACCTTTGTATTTTCAGGTCCTGGTATCCAGAGAGAGACAGAAAATGTATAACTCCAGCCTCAAACTGTTTTTATATGACATTTCGTCAGACACTAGGCAAAACTGGCTCCGGCAGCTGGATCACACAGAGAGCAGCTGTGTAGTAATCCCAAAATAAACTTGCTAAGATTGCCATGATTAAAATTTATGATATGACAAATAACAAAGTAATATAAATGTAGATTCAGTCTCCAGTTATGAGAGTTTGTAGCTGAATGGAAACTTTGAGAGTTTAAAGCATGCAATTAACAAGGCAACCCAATTGATTCATGACATAGATTTTTTGCTTTTTGTACATTATACACTGTGACATCTAACATACAACCAGTAATGAAATTCTAGAAATGAATATCTATAAATCCAGAGTTACTAACTTTCTACTGTTTATGAAGAAGCCAAAGATGTGATGAAAGTAGTTGCATTTTAAGACTCGTGAAGATTTTAGAATCAAGCCGTAATGGCTGCCTGACCTGATTGTGACTACTTCTCATTCACTTCTTGTAAATGTGAGTTTTCCTTCCTACTCTAGCTGTGTCGTGTACATGTTTTCACATCCTGATCTATTATTCTTATGATGCAACATATTTTGTTTCTCATGTTATTATCCAGAACACACTTTCTGAAGGAATGTAATCAGACTTCACCTGATTAAACAGCAGCACCTTATTAAAAAGCTCGTGGTTTCAAATAAACCTGAAGGACTATAACCCGGCATCATGTAACTTCTGACCTTGTCCACCCCAGTCCAACGACGGCACCTCCACATCATGAAAGAACATAAGAACCAGGAGCAGGAGCAGCCAATTCAGTCCCTTGAGCGTGCTCTACCATTTGACTCATCTCAAACTCAACTCCACTTTCTTGCCCACTCTCCACAACCTTTCAACCCATGATTAATTAAAAATCTATCACTTCCTTAAATTTACTCAAGGTCCCAGCATCCACTGTACTTTGGGACAATGGATTCGACAGATTAAAAACCATTTGAGGGAAGTAATTCCTCATCATCTCTATGTGAAGTCTGTTACCTCTTATCCTGTAACTATGATCTCTCGTTCAAGATTTTTCCATATGAGGAAACATCCTTTCTACATTGACCTTGACAATCTCCTCTAGCACCGTATATGCCTCAATTAGATATGATCTCCAGCATCTGCAGTCCTCACTTTCTCTCAATTAGATCTCCTCTCGTTCTTCTAAGCTCCAGAAGGGATTGTACAAATTTCATAATAACGTCTAAAAGGGAATTGGATATACATTAAAAAAAAATTAGCAGGCCTACAGAAAAAGAGGCTGGTTGTCAGATTAATAGGATTTCAAAGGGTTGGCATTGGTACTGTGATTTTGGAGTGGAGTGGGATGAATTAACTAACTTGTACAAATTGCCAGCGCAAACACATTGGGCTACATTTCCATTTTTGACATTTGCTGCATTTGCATTTGACTGCACCTTTAGGATTGTTTACAGTTTGCTGTTCAAACATGACCATCTGATTCTATTGCGGGACTATCAAATGTTGTTCCGGAACCTGTGATCAGCCACAGGAGACTGACTCTATTCATTTTTCCTCTCCTTTGGCTATTAGGACTTAATAGACATGAGCTGATGAAAACAGAAGTGAACTCTTGTGTCTTTACCAGACACACGTGCTTCAGCACAAGGAGTCTGAATTTAGAATATAAGCAGCCTCACGGGGCATAGATGATAGAGCTGGGGGCATGAATGTTCCCAGAGGAATCTCTAAAGATCTGTCAACCTGTAAGTTTACTTTATCTTCTTTGAATCATTGAAGTCCTCAAGTTGAAGAATTGTTGTGCTGGGAGATGGAACATTTTGTCAGCATTTTCAATGTCATTTTATATCCTGCCAGGTATCTTTGTGGCATCCTTTAATACAGGTGAGGTGCCGGAGGACTCGAGGATAGCTTATGTTGTCCCCTTGTCCAAGAAGGGTAGTAGGGATATTCCGGGTAACTACAGACTAGTGAGCCTGACGTCGGTGGTGGGGAAGTTGCTGGAGAGGGTACTAAGAGATAGGATCTATTTATATTTAGAAAAGAATGAGCTCCTCAGTGATAGGCAACATGGTTTTGTGTGGGGGAGATTGTGCCTTACCAACGTAATAGAATTCTTCGAGGAAGTGACCAAGTTGTTAGATGAAGGAAGGGCTGTTGATGTCAAATACATGACCTTTAGTAAGGCGGTGGTAAGATTCTCCATTGTAGACTAATGGAGAAAGTGAAGTCACATGGTGTGCAGGGTGTTCTAGCTAGGTGGATAAAGAACTGGTTGAGCAACAGGAGACAGAGAGTAGTAATTGAAGGGAATTTCTCGAAATGGAGAAAGGTGACCAGTGATGTTCCACAGGGGTCAGTGTTGGGGCCACTGTTGTTTGTAATATACATAAATGATCTACAAGAGGGCACTGTTGGTATGATCAGCAAGTTTGCAGATGACACAAAGATTGGTAGAGTAGCAGAAAGCATAAGGGACTGTCAGAGAATACAGGAGGATATAGGTAGACTAAAGAGTTGGACAGAAAAGTGGCAGATGGTTTTCAATCCAGTAAAATGTGAGGTGATGCATTTAGGCAAGTCTAATTCTAGAGCGAATTATACAATGAATGGAAGACCCTTGGGAAAAGTTGATGGGCAGAGAGATCTGGGAGCTCGTTGGATGCTGCCTGAACTGCGGTGCTCTTCCAGCACCACTAATCCAGTATTTGGTTTTCAGCATCTGCAGTCATTGTTTTTACCAGAGAGATCTGGGAGTGCAGGTCCATTGTACTCTAAAGGTTGCTGCACAGGTGGATAGAGTGGTCAAGAAGGCATATAGTATGCTTGCCTTTATTGGACAGGGTATTGAGTATAAGAGCTGGCAAGTCATGTTAAAGTTGTACAAGAAATTGGTTTGACCGCATTTAGAATATTGTGTACAGTTCTGGTCACCACATTACCAAAAGGATGTGGACGCTTTGGAGAGAGTGCAGAGAAGGTTTACGAGGATGTTGCCTGGTATGCAAGGTGCTAGCTATGAAGAGAGGTTGAGTAGGTTAGGTTTATTTTCACTAGAAAAAAGGAGATTGAGGGGGACCTGATTGAGGTTTACAAAATCATGAAGGGTTTAGACAGGGTGGATAGAGACAAGCTTTTTCACAGGGTGAAGAATTCAATAACCAGAGGTCATGCTTTCAAGGTGAGAGGTGGAAAGTTTAAGGGGCCTACACATGGCAAGTACTTCACACAGAGGATGGTGGGCGTTTGGAATGCATTGCCAGCAGAGGTGGTAGAGGCAGACACGATAGATTCAATTAAGATGCGTCTGGACAGATGCATGAGTAGGTGGGGAGCAGAGGGAATCAGATGCTTAGGAATTGACTGACAGGTTTAGACAGTACATTTGGATCGGCTCAGGCTTGAAGGGCCGAAGGGCCTGTTCCTGGGCTGTAAATTTTCTTTGTTCTTTATCAAGATCAGAGTTCCAAAACTGTGCCATAACTCCAAATTCAAAGTGGAGCCTTGGAAAAGCTTTTCCATTTCCCACATTAACTACTGAATAGTTTAGCTCTAACCAGTGTGAACTTAGGGAAAGCTTTTCTGGCAAAACTAGTATTGAAATGAGATTATTAAGCTATAAAGAGTACAGAAAAGATTAGCGAGGATGCTACCCGGATTGGAAAGTTTAAGTTATAAGGAGAGGTTGGATAGGCTGGGACTTTTTTACCTGGAGCATAGGGGACTGAGGGGTGACCTTACAGAGGTCTATAAAGTCATGAGAGGCGTAGGTAAGGCAAATAGCCAGCAGCTTTTCCCCATGGTAAGGAGTCTAAAACTAAAAATAAGTTTAAGATGAGAGGGTCCAGGGGGGCAGTTTTTTCACATAGTTGGGTGGTGAATGTCTGGAATAGGCTGCCAGAGGTAGTGGTGGAGGCAAGTACAGTTTTGTCATTTAAGAAACATTTTTTAAGGTAAATGGATGGGATGGTTATGGAGGTATATGGACCAAACACAGGCAAATGGAAATAGTTTAATTGTGAAAACTGGATGACATGGACAAGTTGGGTCAAAGGGCTTATTTCCATTCTGTAAGCCTCTATGACTCTATGACAACTTGCATTCACTAAGTTAATTCACTGGTTAATTGGGAAGGTGTTTGTCACAAAGCTAGTTCCTTTTTTTAAAAAAGCCATTCCTTGGCTCAAGGAGACTCTGTCTTTGTTTTTTAAAAAGGTGCAATAAACCAGGCTGGTCTCCGAACAGTCTGGTTTGGTAAAGAGATTAAAGGGTATTGAGGGGCCTTCTTGTTTATGTGCAAACAGGTGAGACTTCAGACCAAAAGTGGTCATATTTTAGAAGTGACCTGTATAAAGAAAGGGGAGTGGTCAGCTCTCTAGCTGAGCAGTTTAGTTCAGTCCAGAACTGGTTAGGAGTTCAACAGTGAGCTGTGTGGAAACCCTCTCTCTCCTTCTAACTCTAACCTGTAAGTATGGTTATACTGGCTTTCTACTGGTTTTTAAAGGGAATTTGCTTATTGGGACTGTTATTCGGAACAGCATACTTGAGTCTAGTTTGGATAGACTGAGTTCTGTGGGGGTTCTTTATTCTATTCTTTGTGTTTCATCGTGTAATTTTGTGAATAATTTTTTTTGTCTGTTTTAAACCTGATAGTCAACCTCACTAACATAATCCAGGTAATTTTCACTGTACGCTTACTGAAACAAGTTGCAAAATTATGGTCTGGCCAAGTCCATAACATGTTGGAGAAGTCTAAACATCATCGTTTCAGCACTTACACCATTAGAATATGTTGATGTGATACACAATTGAATTAAATATATTTTAATTGAAGCAGAAATAACTACAAGAGGCGGTATCTACAAAACCAATATGATTTTATTTCTTTTTGATAATGAGTTACTGAAATGTTTTGAATTGCTGTTTATTAATATCATTAATCTGTGCCTCTGTGTGTACACGTGTAAGCAATGTTCCAGGGTTCCCAATTTACAATGCACTTCACAGATGCCAATCTCAAAAATAGGTTCGAATTATAAAATGCCCTAAGAAAACCTAAAATGTATTAAATGACCGTATATTTGTGTGTATCTAATGGAATGCCCACAAGCAGTGTTGTTCACAGATGGAAGGCTTCATGTCTACCAATAGATTAAAAAATCCTACTGCACAAAGGTCACCTGAACAAAATTACAAATCTTTAAAATGCCATCAGGCAGCATTACTGGTTACCTACTTATCAGGCAAATTTAATCCATATCTGTCTTACCTTACTTTTCATAAACTGTGAACTGTGCACAAAATGTCTCAAGCAGTTAACTAGTAAGACTGAGTCAAAAGTCATACAACACCATGTTATAGTCCAACAGGTTTGTTTGAAATCACAAGCTTTCAGAGCGCTGCTCTTTTGTCACTTCACCTGACGAAGACGCAGCGTTCAGAAAGCTTGTGATTTCACATAAATCTGTTGGACTATAACCTGGTGTCATGTGATGGACCTGGTCCACCAGTCCAACACCAGTACCTCTACATCATAGTAAGACTGAGAAAGAGACTAGAGATGTGTGTATGACATAAAACTAGGGGGAAGGAACTTGCAAGAGGGACACAAACAGTTTGCAAAGAGATATTGGTTGTTTAATTAAATGCGGGAAAATGTGAAGTTCATTTTAGAAGACAGAACAAAAAAAAATATTATTTAAATGGTGAAAAATTGCAGAAAGCTGCAAAACAAAGGGACTTTTGCATGAAACACAGAAAGCTGGCACACAGGAGCAGCAGGTATTCAGGAAGGCTAATGGAATGTTGGCCCTCATTTCAAGCGGGTTAGAATATAATAGTCAGGAAATCTTACCGCAGCTGCACTGGTGATGTGGGTGTTGCTGGCTGGCCAGCATTATTATTGCTCATCCCCACTTGGCCTTGAGAAGTTGGATGAGTGCAGCCCCAACAACACTCAAGAAGTTTGAGAAGGAAGTGGTGAGCTGTCTTCTTGAACAACTACAGCCCACCTGCTGTGGGTTGACCCACAATGCCATTAGGGAGAGAATTCCAGGAGTTTGACCTAATGACAATGAAGAAACGGCAATATATTTCCAAGTCAGGTTGGTGAGTGCCTTGGAGGAGAATTTGAAGGTGGAGGTGTTCCCATATATCTGCTGTCCTTGTCCTAGATGAAAGTAGTCCTGGGTTCGGAAGGTACTGTCTGAGGATCTTTGGTGAATTTCCGCAAATTGTCAAGAGTATACGCTGCTGCCCCTGAGCATCGGAAGTGGATATTTATAAATGTGCCAATCAAGCATGCTGTGATGTCCTGGATGGTGTCAAGCTTCATGAGAGTTATCGTGGCAGTAGTCATCCAGGCAAGTGGGGAGTATTCCATCACACTCCTGTCTCATGCCTTGTAGATGGTGGACAGACTTTGGGGAGTCTGGAGATGAGTTACTTTTTAGATTTTTTTTTAGATTACCTACAGTATGGAAACAAGCCCTTCGGCCCAACAAGTCCATACCGACCCTCCGATGAGTAACCCACCAGACCCATTCCCATATTCACCCCTGACTATGGGCAATTTAGCATGACCAATTCACCTCACCTTCTTGCTGCAGTATTACTTGCCTCTGACCTGCTCTTGTAGCCACTGTCTTTATGTGGTGAGTGCGGTTGATTTCTGGTCAATGATAACCTGCAGGATGTTGATAGTAGGGGATTCAGTGATGGTAACAAGGGGTGGTAGTTAGTTTGTCTCTTATTGATGATAGTCATTGCCTGGCATTTGTGTGGTGCAAATGTTACTTGCTACTTATCAGCTCCAGCCTTCATTTTGTTGCATTTGAGCATGCACTGCTTCTGGATTTAAGGAGTCCGCAAATGGTGCTGAACATTGTGCAATCATTGGTGAACAACCCACTTCTGACCTTATGATAGAGGGAAGGTCATTGTCGAAGCAGCTGAAGATGATTGGACCCAGGACACTGCTCTGAGGAACTGAAATGACTGATCACCAACAACTGCGACCATCTTCCTATGTGCCAGGTATGACTCTAACCACATGATACCCATTGATTCCAATGCGGCTCCTTAATGGCACACTTAGTGTCAAGGGCTGTCACTCTCACCCTACCTCTGGAATTCAGCTCTTTTGGCCATGTTTGAACCAAGGCTGTAATGAAGTCAGGAGCTGAGTAGCCCTGGCAGAACTCAAACTGGGTGTCACTAAGCAGGTTATTGCTGAATAAGTGAAGCTTGGTAGCACTGTTGATGACACTTTCCATCATTTTACTGATGATCGAGAGTAGACTGAAAGGGCTGTATTTGGTTTTTTATGTACTGAACATACCTTGGTAATTTGCAACATTGTCGGGTAGATGCCAACTGTACTGGGACAGCTTGGCTAGTGGGGGTTGGGAGGGGAAGGGTGGTGAGGGGGGAAGCTCTGGAGCAAAGTCTTTGGTACTATTGCCGGAATGTTTCCAGGGTCCGTAGCCCTTGTTGTATCCAGTATCTCCAACTGTGTCTTGATATCACATGGCGTGAATCAAATTGGCCAATGACTGGTATCTGTAATGCTGGGGACCACTGGAGGAGGATGAAATGGATCATCCATTCAGCACTTCTTGGTTGCAGATTGCTGCAAAAGCTACAGCCTTACCTGTTGCACTGATGTACTGGTCTCTTCCATCATTGAGGATGGGGATATTTGTGGAACCTCCGTATCCAGTGAGTTGTCTAATCATCCACCACCAATCATGACTTGATGTGGCAGTACTATAGAACTCAGATCTGATTCATTGGTTGTGGGTTTGCTTAATTCTGTCTATCACTTGCTGTTAAGCCATTTGGAACAGAAGTAGTCCTGTTCAGTGGCTTCACCAGGCTGACACCTCATCTTCAGGTAGGCTTGATGCTGTTCCTGGCAATGCTCTCCTGCACTCTCCATTGAACCAGGGTTGATCCTCTGGCTTGATGGTAATGGTTGAGTGGGGAATGTGCCAGGCTATGAGGTTACAGATTCTGCTGCTGTTGATGGCCCACAGCACCTCATGGATGCCCAGACCTGAGATGTTAAATCAAAGTCTGTCCCATTTAACATGGTTGTAGTGCCACACAACATGATGGAAGGTATTCTCAGTGTGATGGGGGGACTTTGTCTCCACAAGGACTGCAATGGTTCCTCTTACCCATACCGTCATGAAAAGATGCATCTGCAGCTGACAGATTGGTAAGGATGAGGTCAAGGACGTTTTCCCCTTTTGTTGGTTTCCCCAGCACCTGCTGCAGACCCAGTCGAGCAGCTACGTCCTTTAGGACTCGCTCAGCTCAATCAGTGATATTGCTGCTGAGGCACTCTTGGTGATGGACTTTGAAATCCCTCACCCAGAGTACATTTTGTGCCCTTACCATCCTCAGTGCTTTCTCTAAGTGTTGTTCATTATTGTGTACCGATTGATCAGCTGAGGGAGAACAGTACACGATCATCAGCAGGAACTTTCCTTGCTCATGTTTAACCTGAAGTCACGAGACTTCATGGGGACCGGAATCAATATTGAGGACTGCAGTATGGTGAGCAGTTTTGGTTTCCTTATTTAAGGAAGGATATCATTTCATTGGAGATAGTTCACTACATTCACCTGGTATGGGGGGAATTGCCTTATGAGCAAAGGCTAAACAGTTTGGCAACTCTACTCACTAAAGTACAGTATAGATGATGAGAGGTGACTTCATTCAAATCCAGAGTGTAAATGCTGAGAAGGTGTTTCCCTTCAGAGGAGAGTCTAAGACCAGAGAGCATAGTTTAAGAGTAAAGGGGTGCTGGTTTAAGACCGGTGAGGAAGAATTTCTTCTCTCAGAGGACTGAGAGTCTTTGGAGTTCCCTGCCACAGAGAGTTTTGAATGCACAGTCCTTGTATATATTTAAGGCTGAGATAAATTGATGCTTGATCAGTCTGGGAATCAAAGTTTATGGGGTAAGGGCAGGGATGTGGTCATGAGGAGTGTTGGATCAACAATGATCCTACGGATAAGTGGAATAGGCTTGAGGAGCTGAACAGCTTCCTATTTCTGATGGTCTGATGGCCAACAGCACCAATTCATGGCCTCAGTAGCATTCTCACAAGAAATTCTACAATAAAAACTCCAGTTTTGAATTCCAGAGAAGAAACACTAAATGGATTTTTGCATTTCATAGTTTCTCTTGTTTGGGCTCACCTGCCATTTCAATAACTGGAATATCAAGGGTGCATCTTTCACTTTTCCGTATCTAGTCAAGGATTACCCTAAATTGATAAATGTAACAGATTGTACTCAATTTAACTGTTATGGAAATATTGTACTTTGTATTTCTTTTGTATAAAATACATAAATAAACAATATGTTATTTCCACAATAAACTTTCCAAGACTCTTCAATTTTAGTAATAAGCAATTAAATGCAACTTTTTATTTTGCTAAATCTAGAATTTTATATCTAGAATATCCAAAGTAACTGATTTAGATATTTCAAATCAAGATAACCTTGTGTTGTTATCTTGCAGCACATAAATAACTGTGTTGTGAGTTTGCTGTAATTTGCCTTAAATTTTGAGATAGGGTTGCTGATGGGTTTGAGGGTATCATCCTACTAACCCTGCAATAGCGCTGCAACCTTTGAGACTGTAAGTAATGAACCCTGGTAAAAACAATGACTGCAGATGCTGAAAACCAAATACTGGATTAGTGGTGCTGGAAGAGCACAGCAGTTCAGGCAGCGTCCAACGAGCAGCGAAATCGACGTTTCAGGAATAAAGGCAGTGAGCCTGAAGCGTGGAGAGATAAGCTAGAGGAGGGTGAGGGTGAGGGTGAGGGTGAGGAGAGCCCCACCCCCACCCTCCTCTAGCTTATCTCTCCACGCTTCAGACTCACTGCCTTTATTCCTGATGAAGGGCTTTTGCCCGAAACGTCGATTTCGCTGCTCGTTGGACGCTGCCTGAACTGCTGTGCTCTTCCAGCACCACTAATCAAATAATGAACCCTATCTATACTGAGTAGCTAAATAACATTTTAAATCATTACAGAAACCTGCCCGATTCCAAGCAGCTGCTTTCACTGTTTTCAATGCATGACATTAGCACTTAAAAATGCAACAGAAAATTACTGGCAAACTTGGAGCAATGAGCAGCTGTATAGTGTTTACAAGACAGAAATGGCCTGTTGTCTGAAATTAGCATGTAGGGATGTAAGGACTGTCATGTGCTTTTCTCAAAGGAATCTCTAATGATTTGACCTGACATTGCCATTTCTTTTTGCAGCTAAATTATTTTAAGAATACTATCTTATACTGCATGAATTGAAGCATTTTAGAATTTTTTAGAAGTCTCAATCTGTTATGACTTAAGTAGCTGCACTGATGGTTCCAACCAGGCATGCATCCCTACACTTGAAATAATTTGGAGTCGCCCCTGGCTTGATCTCTCTAACGTCTGATGAATATTTTTAATCGACCTGTTCAAATGTGTTCTTGAGTGGATGGTATCTGAATACAGCTGGAGTGACCCAAAGGTAGGGACACTACCACTACACTGCAAGAGCCCTGAAATGTTTTGCAGATGCATTAAGAGCTAAGATCTGATTATATTTATTTTAATTGACCTGTTTGCATATTATGACACACCTCCAACAGCAGGTGAGACTTGAAACTGGATTTTCACTCTCTCTCACAATACAATTGGATGAAATGCATTAAATTTTTGATTGACGGCTGCATATTTTTCAGGTGCAAAATCAGCTACTGTGTGATTTTGTGTGACGCTCTCTTCCCACCTCCTCCAGAAGTCACTTTAGACCAGTCTGTGTTTTTGATTTAAAGCTATGTTGCTATTGTGCAGTGAAAACCAGTCAATAGTACCATAAATCATTGCTTTGTGGTTGACCCTCCAATCCTTGATATTTCAATGTTTGACTTAATTAAATTGTTTTTGCTACCTTGATGTGAATTACTTGGGGTTTCACACTGAGATCTTTCTATCATTATGTGGTGTTTTGCAATATCCAGTACATTTACTAGTGAATCTTTGAATAGTAATTGAATTGGGATCAGAAAAATGGACAATGCTCCTTTACCAGGAATTAAGATATTCTGTAGAATTACTTAACAGAAATATACATTGTATACCGCCATAAAAGAAATAACAAAGCTCTTGGAGTTGAAAATGTTGTTTTATTGAATAAGTTAGACTGTTATCAACATGCAAACAAAAAGTGCTTAAACGGTAGCAGCTCACAAACATTAATACTGTTTACATGCTATGTCATGAAATCATACAGCAGTTCTTAGGAATGCTGGGCACTGGAGGGATACAAGCAAAAAGCTCTGTTTCTTTTTCATTAGTAAACAAGACTTCAAAATTTAAATTTAAATTAAAATCTTAAAGCAAACGAAATGTGGGACAATCAATTGTTCACATCAATAATGTGTAGTTATAATAATCTTTTATGAAACAATATGTTAGATCGTTGCTTGATATTAGAATTAATGTCTCATAACAAATTCGGTAAATAGTGGGTTGTACTGTCACATGTGTGAAATGATATTTACATTCATGAAATGTTTAAGTCAAATGAAATCAATATTGTCCACTTAACATGCCATCATCACAATAACACATCAAAAGAGAATATAGGACCTTCCCTATTTTTTCTAAAATGTGGTGTACAAGTCATACCTTTTTGTATTTGTTAAAACTAAGGGAAACGCTTCTGTACTGACCAACTTGTTGGGGTTTAAGAAAGCTTGAAAATACAATATAGAACAGTAAATTATGCTTTGTTATGACTGTATCCTTCCAGTACAGCCTTTATTTTTGTCTTGCATTTTGTTAAAAAAAATCACAACAATAAATGTTCACTACCCTAGAAATTAGTTCCAGTTTGCTTGGGTGAGCTGACTTCAGGCATTGTTCCTTTTTGAAAATCAAACAAATATTGCCTATAGTGCAATTATACTACAGTTCTGTGTTGTAGCAGATGTACAGTATTCGCATTTTAATCATAATTGCATTCACAGAATCAAGATCCTTTTAGTATTTACATTAAAGTTAAACCATAGATACAGTCAGTGCACAAAAGTAAAATTACAAAATGTGCTATTCTTGAAGAACAGCTAGTATGCATTTCAAAAAATTATCAATCCCTTCAAATGAATTTTGACGCATCATATTGTTTATTATCACAAATATTTAAAAAGGGTTGTAAATATCACAAAATAAAAACCAAAGAAATGCAGATGTTGTAAGTCAGAAATAAGAACAGAAATTGCTGGAAAAGCTCAGCAGGTCTGGCAGCATCTATGGAGAGAAATCAGAGTTAACATTTTAGTTAAAGTTCTGAGGAAGGGTCACTCAACCCAAAACATTAACTCTGATTTCTCTCCATAGATGCTGCCAGACTTGCTGAGCTTTTCCAGCAATTTCTGTTCTTATTTCTGATTTACAACATCTGCATTTCTTTCAGTTTTTATTTTGTGATATTTACAACCCTATTTAAATATTTGTGATAATAAATAATATGATGCGTCAAAAAATTCATTTGAAGGCATCGATAATTTTTTTGAAATGCATACTAGCTGTTCTTAAAGAATAGCACATTAGCTCTGATTTCTCTCCATAGATGCGGTCAGACCTGATGAGCTTTTCCAGCAATTGTTGTTGTTGTTGTTTGTTGTAAAAATCACTAAATTGATTATGTGTTGTTTGAAAAGCCCATTGATGCAATAAGTTTGCAGAGTGTTAAATAGAGCTTTGTCAAGGTTTATATGTGGCAGTGTTGGACACTTAAAAGCTAGCTAAGGCCATGACAAAAACTCCACCCCCTCTTTTCCTTTCTCTTTATGACATTGGTAGGGATCTGCAGATTAGCTACATTTCAGATCTGGTTGGCAAAGTGAGTGATTCACCAATTCAAATTCCCCAAACAGCTGCAAATGCAAATTTGCTTGCAGTTTGTTATCCTACTGCAATGTTAAGTGAAATATTTTAAACGCATAAGAATAGAATGTGAAATTTGATGTGAAAATATTCAATTATGTAGTAACACATTTAAAAGAAAACAGTGGACACATTTACTATTTTGATGAACTGAACACCAAATGAGGGAATGGTAATGCAAGGGTGAGTAAAAATTGAATCACTGACAAAAATAAGCCATCCAAACACAATACAACTGTCAACTGTTCTTGGCCCTCAATCACATGCAATCCTTATCTTCTTGTAAGTCAGTTCTACTGTGTGTTTGCATTTTTAACCGCTTAAAGGGATCCTGTCAAAAAGCTTCTCAATTGCAGTATCTTCTGTCAAAACAAATCAGGTGGGACAAAGCATAATCTTGAGCGTTAGCTCTTTGTGAAAATGATTTTTAGTATCAAAAGCTGCAATGTAGTGATACACATAGAGCACATTGAACTCCTAAAATGACTATAATGTTTTGTGATTCAATTGTAGCTGTATATAACATGTATGTATATTATGTGTGTGTAATATATTTGTAGAAAGGCACTTAGTACTTTTGTGATCCACTGTGATCATATGAAGGGATTTTTTTTTTTCCTTGTCACACATATTTAATTATGGATCACCTCCATACAGTACAGCCATTACATTTTAAGACTGCATTGCAGCCATCAACTACAACAGTATATCATCTTCTCCATGTATTAATTAAATAAGATTCTAGTGTAGAACATATTTACATAATCTAACTTTTGAACAGATAGTAGTTTTCATTGATTAGCACCATATATTTATATTTTTACAAAGATAATGTACTATATTACTTATGAAAATGATAAATGCAACTTATGATTTTCAGTATCAAAATAAAAAAAGTCCATATTTTTGGCTCCCTAATCATATGGAAATGTTGACAATTTGCCTCCAAATCTACATAATTCCACCTCTTCTTGTTATGTTCCACTTATCTTAATGTTTAAATACTGCACTATTAAAAGAGCGAGATTGCTTACATCAAGATTAGGGAAATCTGTTGATATAATGAGAGTAACAAATTCTGACCAGAGACATACAAGTGGCAGCCCAAAACACAAGTAAATGAATTTAATATTCTCTCCCTTATCCACTTAAATGAATCCACAGTCCAGGCGCCACAACTGAACTTGAGACATTTTTGGGCGGTCTGTGTTTATGACAATGAATAATTAGATATGGGTTGAGGTCAAGCTTTCATCAGGTCCATTGATTGTGTGAAAGCTTTTCATGACTTTAAATCAACTGTCACATCACTAATTATATTAATTTCAACAGTGTTCTCATTTTAACCACAATTGTTATCTACAAATAATTACTAACTTTGTCTTTGAATAAAAGACAAATAACTGAGTGGTTAATACAGAAATGGAAAGCAATTCAGTATAGTTGCAATAAGTGCCTGTATATGTTCACAGCACTCAGAGAGCTCAAATTACTTGATTAATGATTTAAACTTGTTCAATAAATGTATAGCTAAATTACTCTTTTCTTTGTGTCATCGTGCATCTTATTCTGTACTGGATAGGCTACAAAGATCTCTCTCAATGTGCTGCCATAAAAATGTGCTTAACTCATTTCTAATCATGCCTGTTGATTTCTTTCCTGCTGGCTAGAAAATTCACTTTTACATAAAGCTGGCCTCTGCTAATATGCCTAAAATTTCATCTGAGTATGCTCCTATGAAGAGTGGTGCTTAGGATGTCTTACTGGTTAAAGACACAATATGGAAATGGAGGTTGTTTTTCAGACTGATAACTTATCATAAGGATAAAGCAAAAATTAAAGTAAATTCTGCCTTTTTGCTAAATGTTTGTATATGAGCAGGCTGGAAACAATTAGTAATAAGGTCCCTCCTGTCGTACATTAATGAGAGTTACCATCAACAGGCTCAAAAGACAATTTACTCCAAATATTAAGCCAACTCATCCATTACCAAACACCTAGAAAATCTGAAAGATTTGATTACATAGAATTTAAGTTCATCTTGCTCTCAGTGTAGCATATAAGTTAAGAAGCAACCATTTTGTATTATAATGAGATGCAGCCAATTCTGAACATTCCCATCAAACCAAATTGCATAAAAATAACATTCAGCATAACGTATTATTACTTAGAGTTTTACAATTGAATGGGATATATATTTAAAAACAAATTTTATTTAAAGGACTATACATTCACCAGCTTGCATTTTGTTCAGTCAAATTGTGAGAACTTCATAGTGACTAAAAATGATCTTACTGTTGTAATATTGCACAGGATTCCTACCCTGGAAATGACATAGAATTGCCATTGGTATGGTCATGCACAGAAACTATTTAAAAACATGGTTGTGTTTGTAATAGTATATTGAAAAGCAGGTGTGATTTTCTTAAAGTTAAGACTAGGGTTTTTTAAAGTACATTCTATATTCTAAGTGTGAGTAGGACTTTCCTTGTAAATATACTGCATAACAAATTCATAATGTAATTCATATAATATTTGACAAGCATCAAGTAGGCAATCAATTGCTGCCTTTCAGGAATAGTTCACAAGGCCACGTGGTGGCATTGATCAGAGATCCCTCAGCACTTGGTCACGGTTCTGACTCCTCTGATCCTACTTGTAATTCACAGTTGTTTCATATGTGATCCTTCAAAAAAAATCATAATTGCAGTTGGAAGTTGGGATTAGCTTTTTTTGCAGAACATTGTGTTGTAGGGCATATAGTTCCAAGTTAATGACAATTTTACGAACGGGAATTTGAAGAACAAAGCAAAACATTGAACTATACCCCAGGATAACTCTATATTACATATGTGAATGATTGCCATGCAACAACGGGCAATCGAGAATGGCACCAACGCAGTGCCGAAGGTCGAGTAGTCTGTGGCAATAATTAAGTTCTGCTATTCCCCGTAGCTGCCATAATGACAGGGTTATGAATATGAAACCCATCACATTTCAAAGCTGGCCAACTACCATTTTAACAAATCCCTGATATAGGACCATAATTTTGTTATCCACAGGTTAACTCCCAATTCACTCAGATATTGTAGCTCCGGGGTGAGCATTTTCCTGCAGAGCTTCTTGTGCTTTCTGCTAATGTTCTTTTTCAGGTTGTAGCCCATGATTGAGCGTTCACCAAGTGGTTGCCATGGCTTTAATGACGCCTCCTGAATGGCATTTGCATCCACTGGGCGCCCACCATCAATGCAGATTGACTGCATGTTATCATTGCGCCTGCGCAATTCTTCCACATCACGCTCCATGCGTTCAAACCCATATGTTTCCACTTTTTTCCAGAAAGTAGCATTCAAGTATTGGTACAACATGGAATCAATTTTGTTCCAGTTTGTTGCCTTCTCATATAAGTCTCCAGTCATTCTTGATACAGTGGAGTCTTTTCGTACATTTAATTTGAAATATAAAATATCATCCAGGTCCCAGCACATCACATCCTTCAAAAGAATAAGTGATTCATCAAAATGTTCGAGGAGCATCACCAGATGGAATCTTTCATCAATAGTTTTAATATGCTTCTTTACTTTGGGATCATTGATATCCAAGTTATTATCATAGCCAAAGTCAAAAAATAGCAAATTTTTCAAGTAATGGGAGTTAAAACCACTTGGGTCATAATATCGGTTGGGTTCCCTGAGGAATTCAGCCAGTTTGTCCTCTCCACTTATTTTCCAGGTAAATGGGATCACGCTACCAAAGTAATGAAAAGACGACTCAAATAAACGTGCAGGGTTCCTGAGAATGGTGAAATAAATAGTGTCTTCAGGGAGTAGCTTGTGGACCTCTTCGAAGTTAAATCGCATATGATTACAGACAATGTTGAAACACATGCCTGGCCTGTAATCCTTCACCTGGCTCCTATCAAAGTATGATGGGTAATAAAAATCATTCCTGCCATTGGGAAAAGCAAATTTCAGGTGGTGTTTCTGCCCAAAGCGGAAGAGGATGTTGAGAATAGTGCTACTAGCAGTCTTGTGTGTCTTCATGAACATGATATCTTCTTTCGGGGTGCAGATTTTGCTCAACTCTGAGGTGAAATGGGAGCCATTCATCCGGGGGACATTCCTGACATGTGCAGGTTTATAAGAGCAGGAATAAGGAACAGGAATTCTAATAAGAAAGGCAAAATATGTTAGAAACACTGCTTATATTACAACTGTAGAATACAAGAATTTTCAACATTCTGCTAATCTTTTCAGTGCTGTAAACCCTTCTTAACATTTGTAAAATTATTTACTATTGCCCATACAATACAGAAAACCATGGGTTTCTTGATTTATTCTAATACACTCCGATTTCGCTATTCGCTCCCTCGACTACAAAGTAATTATTTGTTGAAACTGAAGTATTTTCTTTCTTTAGTGGGGTGATGATGGCCTAGTGGTATTATCTGGTGTATTAATTCAGATACCCAGGTAATGTTCCAGAAACTTGGGTTTGAATCTCACCATGACAGACAGTGAAATTTGAATTCAATAAAAATCTGGAAGTTAGAATCGAATGATGACCGTAAAATTGTTGCTGATTGTCAGGAGAAACCAATCGAGTTCATTAATGTCCTGTAGGGAGGGAAACCAACCTGGCCCATGTGACTCCAGACCCAGACCAACATCAATGTGGTTTTAATTACAGTATGGAAACAGGCCCTTCGACCCAACAAGTTCACACCCACCCTCCAAACAGTAACCCATCCAGATCCATTCCCTACCCTGTATTTACCCCTGCCTAATGTACCTAACACTATGGGCAACTTAGCATGGCCAATTCACCTGACCTGCACATCTTTGGACTGTGGGAGGAAACCGGAGCACCCAGAGGAAACCCACGCAGATACGGGGAGAATGTGCAAACTCCACACAGGCAGTCACCCAAGGCTGGAATTGAACCCAGGTCCCGAGTGCTGTAAGGCAGCAGTGCTAACCACTGAGCCACCATTCTGCCCCCCCCCCCCCCCCCCCCGCCCCCCAGGGCAATAAAAGCTGGTCCAGCCAGCAATAACCACATCCCGTGAATGAATTCAAAACAAAACTGACTGGAACAGTGAGTAACAAAACTAATTAAACTGTGGTTTTTATGAGTATTTTACAACATGATGAGGGGTAGGCAACTTCAAATGTGGAAAGTGCCTCAACCTCAAAGCTGACACACAATAATACAGTTAATTTGGCATTAACAACTGAATTGGATATTGTAAAGCCAACATGAATGCAGCGGTGCATCATCAAATAATCTCAGTGTCCTTGTGAAGGCATTTAAAACCATGCAAGACATTATTGTGAATTAGTGGTGATGCCACTGACTCTGCCTTTCTCTGATGGAAACTGTTGCAATATAATTTAACATTGCAGATGCAGTGTAAAACCGAACTGTGAAGCTTTTTTGGGGGGAGGAAGAATGATAAGAGATATTGTGGAAATAGTATCAGTTTAATGAGGCATAGGAACATAAAGACCTGAGGGTACATGCGTCAGACACACCAACCCCATTGCCTCAAATCAAAAGACAAACTCTATAAAATCAGGAGATTTAGTATAAAAGGAATGAGCTGCTATCGTTTTCTGCAAGTATAAACCAAAATCAATTGACTATTAAATTGTAGGTCGTTGCAAAAATCCTGTTAAAACATCTAAAGATGTGATACAGAGTACATTTTTAAAATACTACTGTTATCCTTGCATGTATTAAAAGAATGGTACACCCCCTTACCCTAGTTAAATAATATAGTATAAAGGAGGCCATTCAGCCTATTGTGGCCTTGCCCAATCTTTCGTAGAGCTATTGAATTAATCACAATCCCCCATTCTTTCTCAGTTTTCCTTTCGAGTATTTATCCATTTCTACTTTGAATGTTATTGTTGCATCCACTTCCGCCAGCATTACAGCCATTGCATTTCAGCTCGTGAACACAATCATGATGGAGAAAGAAATAGAAAGATATGCTGATGAGTTTAGATGAAATAAACTGGGAGATGATTTACGTAGATAAAGGAATGCATGCAAAGACTACACAAATCAAAAGTGTTGTTTCTGATCCTACAGGTGTGATTTAACATCATGAAACCTTCATATACTTTAAAGGTTTAAGGAGTCTTTCCCCATCATGCAGATTCTTTTGTTCGGGTATGTTATGGCACGCATCTGAACTTGAACTAGAGACATACCACCGCACCACAAGAAGGTTTATGCTTACCACATGACTGTGTAAGCTAATCTTCACCTGACAGGAAACATTCTTGACTTATTTTTCCCAAACTCTGCTCACTAGCACAGGAAGGATTCCAAGGCCACTCCTTGGGTATTGAGCTATCCTGTTTAACCTTTTATCATCTCAGGAGTAAGTTTTTATTTAAAAAATTCACTCAGAGAATGGGGATATTGCTGGCTGGGCCAGTATTAATTGCCATCCATAGTTATCCTTGAGAAGGTGATGATAAGTTACCTTCTTGAACCACTGCAGCCCACGTACAGTAGATAGACCCACATTGCCTGGGATTTTGATCCAGCAATAAGGAAGGAATGACAATATATTCTGAATCATATTGGTGAGTGGTTTAATTGAGTGAACATTCTCTAAACTCCTTCCAAAACATTTTGCTTTTCAAATAAGATCATCAAAACTGTACACATACCAGAGGTATGGTCTAACTGAGGCCACATACAGATACAGTAAAACTTCCTGATGTTTATATTCCATTCCCCTTGTTGAAAATGAAAGCTTCCCAAGTATCTTTTTTTTCACTTGGTGTTGCTGCATAGTAACTTTATGTGATCCACGTGCCCAAGACACGCAGGGTCCTTCTGTACCATCGAGTTTTGCAATCAGATTTATGCTTGATATAGCACCCTATGCAGACTCAACAGAAACTAGCTTGGCACTGAACAGTGAACAAACATGGGCACTTCCTGTGTGATTTCTAATAACTACTCACAAGGCTCTCATTGACTGGAGATACTGGAGATCAGAGTCGAAAAGTGTAGCGCTGGAAACGCATTGCAGGTCAGGCAGCATCCGAGAAGCAGGAGAATTGACGTTTTGGGCACAAGCCCTTCATCATTCCTGATGCTGCCTGACTTGATGTGCTTTTCCAGCGCCACACTTTTCGACTCTTACTGATTGTTGACAATGTAGCAGTTAAGGTTTTCAACTTTAATTCAAAGTGTCTACATGATATTCACGGTAGAAGATTTTAAACATTGTGGAAAATTTCATGAACTCTGCCTTTTTAATTATATTCAAAGAATCTTTTATAACGCAGAAACATTTTATTCAAATAAACCAGCAGACTGCATAAAACATTGCCTTCTGGTTTAAACTGGAGGACAACAACAACTTAAATTTCTATTGCACCTTTACGATGGAAAAAATTATTCTAGAATATTTCACAGGAGGCACCACAAAAATGAGCAACACAAAGGAATGGGTGGGAAATTTGGCCAAGCGAATAGGACTTGAGGAGAAGTGGAATAAGAAGAGCAGGTCTGAGATAATAGGCTATACCACCAAGGAAATCCCCCCCTTCTCTGCCACTCATCTTTCAGCACCGAGATAATTGGCTTCTGCTCAGACAACACCATATAGCAGAGGACGGCCGCATCACTTTCCCTTCAATCTTATCCCAAGATAAATACATTTTTATAAAAGTCCTGAGATTTCAGAGCGGCCTTATGAGCTTGATTCATTTTACCACAAAATCCTGCCTCTTGCGATAAAATCATAAGAACTGGTGTGGAAAATCTTTGATAAACAAGTTCAGATGGTTGTTTAAAAAATATACAGGATTCTTGGCTGCAACAAGACACACAGAATACAAAAGCAAGGATATTATATACTGAGCCTTGAAAATTACTGGATAAACCCCAGAAGGAATCTTGTGTCCAGTTCTGGGCACCATACCCTAGACAGGATGCCTTATAAAGAGAGTGCAGAGGAGATTTGCAGGAATGGTAAATCCCTAGATGTGGCACTTCAACTAAATGGAAAGACTGGAAATGCTGGAGTTGCTCCCTTCAAGCAGACACTATTAAGTGATGATTTAAGAGTGATGTTCAAAATTATTAAGTTTTTTTGAGAAGTGAGAAGAACCTGTTTCTGTATCGTAAGGGTTGATAACCAGAGCTCATTGGTAAAATTGGCAAAAGAGGCAAAGGTGGAGTTTTTTTTATCAACACCGCAAGTTGTTATGATCTGCTTGAAAGGGTGATAGACGCAGATTCAAAAGTAGCTTTCAAAAGGGAATTGAATAAATACTTGAGGTGGAAAATTTGCAGTACTGCAGGGCAAGAATCATAGGACTGGGGAATTGCTAACTGGATAATTTTTCAGAGTCGGTAGAAGAACAATGGATCAAATTGACATACCATAAGCTGACTGGAATTATCATGAAAGCTCAGATTTAGTTTAAAAGAAAGTGGTGGTCTAACCAAAGACTCTAAAAATATGCTCATTGCAGTTGCCTGGAACTCCATCTACATATATTTGTAAACAACATCAAACCAGTTCCAAGTTGAAATAACAAGCTCAGTTGAGCTATTTTGTAAGGCTTTACAAGCACTGAAGCTTCTTTAGTATTCTACAAAGTGTTTCATGCTTTGCACAAACACTAACGCTAATTATGGATTTACACTACAGTGCAAGACCAACATTTGTGAATTTCCAACTCCCTTTACTACACCACTGTTCTAGCTGACAATTTTTTTTCCATTGCATTTTTCTTATCTATGTTCTTTTATTTTAATGAAAAGGACTCTGGAATTCCTGATCTAAATATTTCATTGTCTTACCTTTCTTTGAGAGTATCCATACAACCTAACTCCTTGATCAAACCTTTGGTCACTGGTTTATTTCTTTGGCTTAGTATCAATGTTTATCTGGTTACGCTTTTGTGAACAGCTTTGGGATTTTTAAATGCACTACATAAATATGCTTTGTTACCATTGTTTATGTTCATCTGTATTTTATGCATTGTGTCAAGTATTGACCAGCTACTGTTCCTGTTGTAAAATATCTTGCTTTTGTATTTGCTAATAACTGTAACTCATGCTGCAGTCCATTTAAAACACAGTACTGGACCAAAAATATATTTGTAACATCACGTTGTTTCTTTTATTAATTTTAGTTCAAAAAGACTATGAATAAAATGCAATGGAAAAGATATAGGAAAAGGAATTTAAGCCCTAGTGGTGTTTTGGCACATAATGTAAGGGAACGGCATATAAATATCACAACATTAGACAGCCATTTTACAAGAAAGATTGCGTCTCAAATGTTTCCCTATTTTTATTGAAAGCATGGACACTAATATTAAGTGGTGAGAAAACTGATGAAGACAACTTTTGTGATGAAAATGCTACATGATTAATCCACTATAACTTTAAAAAGATAACATTTTAAAACATCCAGGTAATAGGGAACTGCTTTGTTTTATTATTTAAGACAGCAAGTGATTCTAAGGTATAAAGGTGTTGAGACTGTTAATGACAATCCTATTCCAATGCCTCTCCTATGTCAGCCAGCCACTCTTGCCTTGTTTGATTCTTACCTATCCATTTGTAGACAAAGCATCATCTGCCGAGTCCCACAGTTACCCATAGAATCTCCCAAGGATTCCCTCTAATCAGTCCTCCAATCACCCACATCCCCAATCATCATCCATTTCTCATTTACCTTCTACGTCTTTGGCAACATTTGAAATACATTGCACTCAGCTCTACTTTATCATCCTTGAAGGGCTTTTGCCCAAAACGTCGATTTCAAAGCTCCTTGGATGCTGCCTGAACTGCTGTGCTCTTCCAGCACCACTAATCCAGAATCTACTTTATCATGTCTGCTCTCCACTCCCTCAATATCTCCAATTTATCATGCTGTTTGTTTATTCGTTAGTATTAGATGCGTAGAAATTTCCTCCAAGAGAATATTGAGAAGACTGAAATCACTGTATTCAGTCTATGCCACTAATTTGTTTCTCTAGCTAATGAGATCCCATTCCTTACGCTGTCATCTGAAGGAAGACTAGACTGCTCACAATCTGTTCTCCTGGTCGACATTGTGATGAGCTTTTAATCACATAACCAGCCCCATCACCAAAACCAGCTATGTCCACGTCCATAAGATTGCCGAGCTGCAACACTACTTCAGTTCATTTGCTGCTACAATCTCAACCATGGCTTTATTAATTCTTGACATCCAGTCCAATGCCCACTTAGCCGTACTCCCATTAGCCAGCCTCCATGAACTTGAGCTCATACAAAACTCTGCTGCCTCTTTCCTAACATGCAGCAAGTTCCATTCACTTTTCATCTTGAACTTGTGGACTCTTGGTTTAGTAAAGTCTCAATATTAAAACTTCATCTTTGTTTTAAAGTCTCTCCATGGTCTTGCTCTTCGTTACCTCCATTGCCTGGTTGATCAACTCAATGACTATCTTAAATCTCTGCATTTTCCAAATCTTGGAACTAATTTTGATTGCTCTGCCATTGGCAGCCTTGCCTTCAATTACAGAGGTCTAAAGTTCTGGAATATTCTCCCAAAAGCTCATTGCTTCACCGCCTCTTTAGCTCTTTTCTTTCTTTCTAATGCTCCACTACATCTACATCTTTGACCATGTTTTTGGTTGTCAATCCTAATAGCTCCGTTCTTATGAAAGAACATTGGAACCTACGACATAAAAATAGAATTAGACCATTCAGTCCCTCAAGCCTATCATACCATTCAATAAGATCATGGTTGATCTGCCCCAGGCCTCAAATTCTTTCTCATGCCAGCTCATCATAGCCCTTAACTCTCCAATATTTTAAAAATATATCCACCTCCTCTTTAAATACGTTCAGTGACCTAACATCCACAATTTACTAGAATAGAGAATTCCAGTCATTCACTGCTCTCAGAAGAGAAATTCCTTTCCACCAGTTTTAAAGGAGTGTTCACTTAGTTTGTAACAATGTACCCTCATTTGAGATTGCCCATTTCTGAACACCTATCAATCCTCATTATTTTAAACTCTAATGAATAGAAGTCTAACCTGTTTAGCCATTCTTGATAGGACAAGCCGTTCAGCCTGGTGATATGCTCCCTTAAATACAGGAATCAAAACTTTACTCAATTTCTGTACTCCCTCTAAATTTTGTTTTCCCCTGCTCAGATCTCAAGTAGCAGCAACTTCTGAAAGCTGAAGTCGATGCTGGGAACAATGTCAGCACGCTTAATGGTGTACGTAGATCCTTGGAGCAGCTGTGCAGCTTAGAGAGAATATCGCAGTGTACTCCCGGTGCAACCTTGCCAACACCCTACAGAATTTTAACAAGACTTCCCTATTTTTAAAACTCCAACCCACAAGCAAGAAAGACCAAATTTCCATCTACTTTCTTAATGACCTGCTGCACCTGCATGCTAACTTGCTATTCCAGCCAAACGTATTCCACATCATAATCTGTTGCACATATGTCACTTCTCTCCACCACACTGACACCTTCCTTTACTAACAAAGCTAGCCCAGAATCTTTTCCTTGCCGTGTATTCTTTCAGAACATTGAATATAGAGTTGCCAGCCATGGTCACTGTGTCACCACATCTCCATAATAGCTTATCATGTATTTCTGCCTGTGCTGTCAGCTCCTTTATCCATTTTACAAATACTTGGCACAATCAGACAAAAAGCCTTCAACATTTTATCATTATTAGTTTTTCTAGTTTTAATTTCTGCTGCTCTTGTTTGCACATATTTTCGAGCCCTTCCCTGTCATACTTCAATTATCATTCACCTTTTCACTACTCTGCATCCCTGCTCTCGTTTCTTTTTGATTTTTAAAATACCTTGCTTCAATTGAGCCCTCCCCCTCCACTACTTAGTTCAAAGCCCTAGTAATACACTTTGCCAAGACTCTGGTTTCCAGCCTGGTTCAAGTGAAGCCCAGAGAAAGTGAGGACTGCAGATGCTGGAGATCAGAGTCAAAACATTTGGCGCTGGAAAAGCACAGCCAGTCATGCAGCATCGGAGGATAGGAGAGTCAATGTTTTGGGTATTAGCTCTTCATCAGGACATTTCCTGATGAAGGGCTTATGTTCAAAACGTCGACTCTCCTGCTCCTCCGATGTTGCCTGACCAGCTGAGCTTTTCCAGCGCCACACGTTTTGACTCAAATGAAGCTTGTCCCAGTTGAACAGCTTTCTCTTTCCCCTGTACTGATCCCAGTGCCCCATGAATGGGAACCCATTTCACCCACACCAATTTTGGTGGCATGCATTTACCTCCTTATTCCTATTTACTCTATACTAATTTGCACATGACTCAGGGAATAATCCTGAGATTAAAGCCTTTGTGGTTCTACTTTTTTTAGTTGAACATCAAGCTGCTTGTAATCCCTCAGCAGAATCTCTTTCCTAGTCCTACCTGTGTCATTGGTACCTACATGGACCATGTCAACGATATCCTTCCCCTCCCACTGCAAGTTTCACTCCAGCCCAGAAGAGATGTCCCTGACCTTGGCACTAGGTGGGCAACACAGCCTTTGGAATTTTCCAACTTTGCTGCAGAAAGCAATATCTGTTAGCCTAACTATACTGTCCCCTATCACTACCACATTTCTCTCCCCCGCCCCCTCCCCCCTTCCCTTGATAGAACTGCACTTTGGACCAAGGTGCTGTGATGTCCTAGTCCACACTAAGAGCAAGAACCTTCTGTCTATTGGACAAGGACTGTGGCTCTCCAAAGCTAAATTCTGTGCCTCAATACCAGCCTCAGTCTCAGTCACACCTTCCTGTCCCTGACCAGCGACCAAATGTGGTTTACAATAATCAATCCAAGGGGTGTGATTGTCTCCTGAAACACAATGTTCAGTTACCTCTCCTCCAGCCTGACGTGTCACGGGGTCCCTAACTCATCAGCTCGCAGCCCAAGTTCCTCCAGAAAACAACACTTTTTGAAAATATGTTCTTGGTGATCACACCAGTCTCCACCAGCTCCCACATATTAACGGTGCAACAGATCAACAAAGACCTAACTGTGTCCATCTCCATAGATGCAAGCAACCCTGCTGTGTTCCAGCATTTCCTGTTTTCATCATCTCGTGAGTCCGTAATAAATGTTGTTCGATAACATTTCTGTGAAAGTGTCTGTTGTTTTTTTTGTTCTAGGCTGTACAAATGGCATCTCATTCTTGGGACTCAGCACCGCATTACATTTAAAGATTAAAGTGGTGCAGCACCCGAGGAACTTGATGAAGGGCTTTTGCCCGAAACGTTGAGTCTCCTGCTCCTCGGATGCTGCCTGACCTGCTGCGCTTTTCCAGCACCACTCTGGTCTAGACTCTGATCTCCAGTCACTTCTGCCGACCGTATTACATTTGCTCATTTTCGGAGCTGTGTTTTTGAACTAGGAATTGTGTATCGCGGTAATCAGAATTGGAATTTTCTGATTGGAGTTGATTAATGTTGGAATTTTCACTGAGCTAACAAGTTGAAAACGCAGGAACACCCCTTGAACGACACAAACCTACCTGGCGGAAGAGCGTTCTCTTGATCATCTTCGAGATGAAGAGAACGACACGGTGGCACAATGGTTAGCACCGCTACCTCACAGCACCAATGATCCGGGTTCAATTCACACCTCAGGCAATAAACTGTTTGCACATTGCGTGGGTTTTCTCCCACAGTTCAAAGATGTGCAGGTCAGGTGAATTGGCCATGCTAAATTACCCGTAGTGTTAGGTGCATTAGTCAGAGGGCAATGGGTCTGGGTGGGTTACTCTTCGGAGGGTCAGTGTGGACTTGTTGGGCCGAAGGGCCTGTTTCCACACTATAAGTAATCTAATAAGAACCTCCAAAGGAGCCCCTGGACAGAGGGATACACTGCCACTCATTGATCGTGTTGAGAAAAAATGAGTAAAGTGCAAGGTTTTGTTTTCTTTCAGAGGGAATGGACTGCCTCTCAGAAACGTTCAGTCTCACCAATTCAAAACAAAGCTGACGCACTGTTCATATCATTTTAAAGTGCAAAGTGAAGTGAAAGAGACTTACTCCTGCAGGCTGAGCTGGTGAGGAGGTGCCGCGTACGAGTACAGCAGGATCATGCAGGTGGTGAGCAGAGTCCCCAGGACGAGCCCCTTGCACATCGACTTCCATTGCTTCCCCTGCTTCAGCATGACCTGCAGTAGACCCTTGCCTGTTTGCTGAAAGGAGGACAGCCCGGAGGTTAGGGTCTTGGAAGCCATGCAGCTGAACCCGCGCAGCGAGATGGACGCGTCTGCGCCTCGCACCTTCAGTCGCCTGTGTCCCATCTCCCTGCAGAATCGATCCGGGGGAGAGGGGGGAGGTGGGAGAGGTTCTCCCCAAAGCCGGCGCCAGGAGGTGAGCACACAGCACCGGGGCCTCCCCCAGCAGCAGCAGCAGCCTGTCCTGTCTGTGCTACCGCTCCTTGTCCCCGCTCTGGGTGTCAGGCGAGGCAGCTGGCCCGCCAATTGGATCGGCTCTCCGCTCGATTCCGAGTCGACGCCGTGAGTTCCCGAGAGCCGGTCATCCCAGGAGCTGCGCCCTCTGTCCCTCGGGACACTCACTGAAGGAGACTTCCCCGTCTGACTCAAGGTTCCCTTCATTAAAAAGAAACCCCGTTACCCCCCTCGCCCCCTCCCCACCCCAAACTTGGGCTTCCCTTTTTCACCCAACAACAAAATTATGTGGGATCTCTCGAAATCTGATAAAACAAACTCAGATGGGGTAAGGTCCTGCAGCGTGGACACTCTTGTTGCTCTCGCTCTCCACGAAATGCTGCCCTGACCCCGGAGGAGTATGTTCTAACAATGGCTTTAAAATGTTAATCCAAGGGTTAACTCCCCACCCCACGGTATCTGCTTTTCCTAACAGTCTTACAGAAGAGAACCCCAAATCTTGCTCTTGTTTCTTCAGCCGATGTCATTTTTTTTGGTGTTGGTGACACGGAGTCTCAAACTAAAACATCTGGGAAAGCAGAACCTCTGGGAAAATGAACCTCACAACACCATCCCGTGTCCAAAAAAAAACCGCCAACTCCTGTGGCAGCCATACAGACAAAACACTGGATGGAAAAGAAGTATTTAAACGGGTGCTTTTTGATATATTTTAATAATAATCGCAAAATTAAACGCAGCAATAATACACCTTTTTTAAAGATTAAATTCCCTACAATGTGGAAACAGGTCCTTCGGCCCAACCAGCCCACACCGACCCTTCCGAATAACCCACCCAGACCCATTGCCCTCTGACTAACACTATGGACAATTTAGCATGGCCAATTCACCGAACCTGCACATCTTTGTGACTGTGGGAGGAAACCCACACAGACACGGGGAGAATGTGCAAGCTCCACACAGTCGCCCAAGGCTGGAATTGAACCTAGTGCAGTGAGGCAGCAGTGCGAACCACCGTGCCGCCACATGCCCAACACTTTGTTTTACAGAGTCACTTTGCTCCCTTTGAAAGTTTTTTTTCTCCCCTCAATTCTTTAAACTGTAGGATTTGAGGTTAGTTCCCACCAAACTGGGAGGACTGTGCTTTTGCCTGGAGAGCGTTCTGAACGTCAGTGCTGTACCCAAAGGGTAGCTTTAGGGCTCCGCCAATCTGGAACCCCGACAGAAAACCACTCCCATCCCCGGTTGGTGCCTGATGACAACACAGGGTGTCCCCGCCGGTCTCAGTGCCTTTCTCCATGAAGAACTGGGGGTGGGGGTGCTCATGACTATTCAACAAGCCCTTGTGGGAGTGTCAGAGGAAGGGTCGGTGCTGATGATGCTCATTGGATCTAATCGACCCCTTCCGTTGGGGTGTGTAGGCGGTAACATTGTGAAACGCGTTACAGGATCAAATACCTAGTAGAACAAGATAATGATCATTACAAAACATTGTTGGGGGCGAGGTACCATGAGGAATTTCTTCAGCCAGTGGGTCGTGAATGTGTGGAACTTCTTGCTGAAGAGGGCTGTGGAGGCCAAGACATTGAGTGCATTTGAGACGGGGTTGGATAAGTTCTTGATTAGTAAGGGGATCAAGGGTTAGGAGAAGGCAGGTCAATGGGGTTAGGAAACATATCAGCCATAATCAAACGGTGTAGCAAACTCTGGGCTAATTCTGCTCCTATACTTTTATATACTGTGGCCTTTTAATTCACAGATACGGATAAGAAAGTGGTGGCTCGGTGCTTAGCAGCGCCAGGGACCTGGTTTCGATTCCATTCTTGGGTGACTGTGCAATCAGGGATGTGAGGGAGAGGTGAGTTAGTTAGGGGTAAATGTAGAGTTATAGGGTAGGGGGGAATGGGTCTGGGTGGGTTACTCTTCGGAGGGTCGGTGTGGACTTGTTGAGCCGAAGGGCCTGCTCCCAAATTGTTGGGATTCTAAAGCTGTAGACCATGAGGGGGACACAGTGGTATAGACCATCCTGGTAAAACCACGGCAAGTCCTTAATGTGTTCAACCAGCAGTTACCCTGTCTACTGTCCGCGGGTCCAACGCTCTATGCTTGATGTCAGGCATCTCCAAAATAGTTGTTCACTTAAAAAGTGAAATTCAATCCGCTCACTGAGAGGCATGTTTTAAGCATTCCCTATTTCCCTTAATCGGTGACAAATTTTTGCTGTGTGGAGGTTTCAGGCCTCCCCTGCCCCACACCCTTACTATTTCGTATTGAAATCAACCCCACTCGTCAAATTCATTTCCCAGAATATTTTGTGTGTTTTATTTTTAAGGACAGGTGTTTTTTTTTCCGAATGGAAGTTGAGGTGGGGTAAACAATTACTGAAAGGTGGCCATCTGAAGCGGGGCGCTGAGGTGCCCCAAGAATGTCTTACCATGAATGGGGCGATCACAGCTTGAAGAAGCGAGGACTGGGAGGCATGTCCTTCCGCCGGCGCCCGGGCTTTGCTGTCCAAACGTGCCCTGGCCATGCAGAACAGAGAGAAGAACACGAGGGTAAAGTGCAGGGCCGCGCTATTGACAAGTTCCCCATTCCGGGGCGCCCGCAGCAGAGTGGGACACACAGACTGGAGTCACCAGGAGACGTAAACAAGGCAGCAACACGTCAGAAAGGCCCAGATCCTAGTGCCCCTGAGCTGAACTGAGTGACTGCACACCTCTCTCCAAAACCCCTGACCCATCCTCCTTCCATTGTCCCTGACACAGACAGGTCCTGCTGGACAAACCACACGAACTGGAGCAGCGCACCCACATTACAGAAGAGACACATGTTCAATGTTAGGAAACCAGACAATATATACCAGATTATTAATTCTTCATTCTTTCTTTCCTGGCTCTAGTAGGAACTGTCTTTTGAAAATCAGAGCGGAGGGAGATTGGGAGCTTGGTGTTGAAGTGGAAGGCTGTGGGACTAGACAGGACAGTTTCTGAATCTTGGTGGGAGCAGTACCGGTTGCTGTCCAGTTGGTGTTATTCCTGCCCACGGTTCTCCGGTAAGGACACGCTCTGATCTATAGTTACAATGGGCCGAAAGACCGTTTCCCTGTTCTGTCCTCACCGGTTGACTGGCCTGTTCAGCCCGATTCCAACTTGCAGTATTCACTGGCAACTTGTAATCACACGGATTCACACTATACGTCCACACTGTATCTAAAGCAGCGGATCCAAGGGACTGAACATCTCTCTGCCCCTGTGTTTGTTTGGGATTGAGGAGGAAAAGCCGAGTCATGGGAACCCACCTTCAATGTCAGTAATGAGCGGTCCGACTAAAATGAGGCGACCATTAGCACCGCTTCCCAAACCAGCACCCTCCCCCCCCCCCCCCACCCGCTAGCGAGAATAAAGCTCCGGCACATATACAGAGAGAGGGAGAGACAGACAGAAAGATGGGGACAGAGAGATGGGGACAGAGAAAGAGACAGAGACAGAGATAGGGGGACAGAGAGAGAGACAGAGATAGGGACAGAGAGAGAGACAGAGGCAGAGAGAGAGAGAGAGAGACAGAGAGACAGACAGAAAGATAAGGAGAGAGAGAGAGAGAGCACAAGTCTCTCCACTTTCTGCAGAGTTGGAACGGTTAGACGGGAGACAGCACCAGAACAGCCTGCAGCAGTGTGTCAGTATTCAGAGTGAGTCCATCCCAGTGACAGGCGGGAGACATGGTTAGGAACTTTCCAATGTCACACACGGCCTTTTCACAGAGAAAAACCCTCAGGGCAAAACAATCAGCCTCCCAAATCTGGGCGGAATCCCAACCGCGATTCAAACATTCCCCCCTTTTTCTCTTTAGCTGATCCTCCCCATCAGTTCTGTCAGAGTCCATTCGGCCCCTCATTAAGTGTCTATCTGCTCCAGTCCCATTTCCCAGCTCTGGAGCCTTGTTCGCTATGATTCTTTCGTCTAAATGCTCCAAAGCAATGGGGGTGGGCTCTTTCAGACAGTGAGATACCCACCACCCTCTTGGGAAGAAACAAAACAACCGTTTTTCATTAAATCCCATCGAAACCCTCTGCCTTAAGTCCATCCCCTCTCCCATATCCGACACCTCATATAAAGGGAAGTGTTTCTTCCTACCTCACTCTCTCTCCCCCCTCTCACTGTGTGCGCCTCAATTTACAAATCAAGGACCTCCCCGTGCTCTTCCCTGACAGCTCCTACCTGCTGACTCGGGCTGAAGGGTTCTTTAGTCATCTCCGTCACAAAAGGTAATTTGGCGAATTTAAATATGATTCCCCTGTTCTCCGTTTAGTTGTCTCAATGGCTGGCAATATTGGGTTCAGATTATTCAATTTATTATCTTTGTGGCTCTATGAAGACCCATCTCATTGGTATTCTCTTCAAAAGATGCCCGTTACAGTTTAACTGCGGGTTCGAGACAGCCCTCTCCGCGTTTGTGTGGAGGGTGAACCTTGTTCCTTGTGAGCGCTTTGATCGCCAATATTTCTTCCCGTTAAGGCGCAGTGACCAGAACTGAGCAGCTCACTTACTGACTCTGGTCAGGGCTGGGTCTCGGAAATAGAGAAATAGAGCAGTGTCCAGGTTATAATGTTCCAACATTACATTTGGAAAGCTGCTCCGAAGCGATATCGAGACCATCTACGCTGTAAATACATTCCATTTTGAGTTATTTTCAATGTGACCATTTGAAGTGACAAAGCCCGTGTTTTGTATCGAGCGATGAACACATGCACTGTTATAGAGTGACATTAGAAATACGCCGAGACTGCAAGGGGCATCGAGGCGTAACTTCAGCGTAGACATTTGTACTGAAATGCCCTAAATAAATGATGAAGGTGCTGTGTGCTGAGACAGCGGTGAAGGCGGCCCGCACACAGCGACTGCCTGATGTTGAAACAAATTTAAGGTTTACCTTGCTTTGTCAGTGGGGCTGCCGCAGCTCCCAGTGTGCCCCCTGGTAAGGCTGGCAGTGCCTCTGGGCTCTCCTGCTATCCAGGCTGAATTCTCTCCGGACCTCACCTGTCCCTTTACCGGCGAACTGCCCTCCTCCTGCACATTGTGACTTTCAATCGCTCCTCCAACTCGGGCAAATCCGATACAATGCCCTTGAAGAATTCGATCCGGAGTTCAATGTAAACTGGTACAACATGTCACCAGATCTGTTTGTTGGCCCGTGAGCTGAGACCTCCCCCAGGAGCCCCCCGCCCTTCCCTCCCTCCTCACTGACAGGCACAACTAACGTCAATCAATGGAGCTTTCTTCCTTCACCAGTGGGAAGGCGCTATTCACTCTCCTGAATTCCTTAAACTCCAATCACACAGACCACCAGCAGAGAGTTCCCCAGATTAAAATGCAGTTCTGCCGCGCGTTAACATTTGGCGCTTGTTTTCCCTTCCTGGAACATGCTAAACTTTTTTTTCACATCCGGCATCTATCCAGGGAACTTTTAGAAATGCAGTGAAGCAAATTTAAATCACAAATCCCCAAGGCCCAGCTGATGCGGGCATTGTCTGCCCTGTGTGAATGTTTCGTATTGTCTTAATGCATCAATTCAGCTTGCCACCACCTGGCCACGGAGCAGTAACATTTCAAAAGGAATATGTATTTAATCACTGAATCTAGACATCAAGATTTCATCAATCATACATGATAGATGTAAAGGGATGTCATTTCTTTGAGCCTAGGGCAATCCATGTATGATTACAAAGAGCCATGAGGGCAAATTCGATCAATAACTCCAAACTAGTCACTTGGTGATCACTAAATATGTCCAGCACACAATTCTGTAACTAGCCCTGCAGCGTGGCTGTTCAGCTGTGTGAACTGGGTGGAGAGTAACTTGAAACTCTCATTTAGCCCTGAAAGGTGGCTAGTCGACCCCATTTTACGCTGGAAGGGGAAGGTGTCTCAAAGAATGTGAGCAACAGGTGAAGCCAGTCACAAATGCTACTTTGCAGTAAACACCCGTGTTTTTATCCATTAACAGTATGTTACGGGCAAGTCAAAAATACACTCTACCTAACAGACAAAGCACTAATATGCTATGAGTTTCAGTGCCAGTGTGATGCCAGGTGTGTAAGCCATCTATACTCTATTAACTGGCAGACCATATCAAACATGTTCCTTGTACTGTTTACAACATGCAGCAACTCTGCTCAATCAAAACATGCTCACAAACCTCAGAACATAGACATTATGTCCAACAATGACGTGATGCTGCTAATGGACAACATTCACTAAATACTGTAATCCTAAACATGCTAATAGTTAGTTTGGAAACCAATTTAAAATTATTGATCCGACGCACTGTGTGATGAATTTGTGGTTGCTAAAGCTACATTATTCATGCACAAGCCCTGTTCTTTGTAAACAATAGGAATATGACAATACATTGCATGTTTTCAATGAGAAAGAGTTCTGGAGACAACTAATCCTGCTGCATCCTCATGACAATACTCTGACCAATCATAGTTGACTTGTCTAGTTTTGAATTAATCAGTCAATCAAGTCTATGAACAGTTAGTGCTGCATCTTCAAACCAATCATAATCCAAGTAATCAGAAACCTCTGTGTAGGCTGTATTATTGATTGTTTCCCTTCAAAGGATGGCTTTCATTCCTTACAGTTATGGTAAGTGCAATACCAAAAACAAATGTCCACATCACTTCTCCTTTTAATAATTTTTAAGTTCTTTGCCAATTATTTAATATAAAAATATTACAATTAAGAGCAAGAGTGACACTATGAATTTCTCCCCATCTCAATGCAAAATGGTCAGCCCCCTGAGAATTTATATTCTCAGACTATAAATTATAGATCTAGACTCTCCAAGACAGAACAGCCTCACACCATTCACCCAGCCAAGCCCTGGCAGAATCTTTTCAATTTCAATGACATCATCTCTCATTCTTCTAAACTCCAGGCAACTTTTCCTCATAGGAAAATCCTCTTATCACGAGAATCAATCTTGGTTGCACTCCTTCTAAGTATATCCTTCCTTAGGTATAGAGACCAAAACTGTACACAGTACTCTGGATTCAATCTCACCAAAGCCCTCTACAATTGCTGCAAAGCTTCATAATTTTTGTCATTTGCCTTCCCAATTGCTTGCTCTACATTTATATTAAATTTCGGTGTTTCTGAAAGAAGGACACTAAAATCTCTCTGAGCAACAATGTTTAATAGTTCCTTAGCCAGTTTTTAAAAATTCTATTCTACCAATGTCTGACATAGAATGAAATAAATGCAATTCCTCTGCCACAACATCTTGTATACAACATTACTGCCTTTATTGATCTATCTGATAAAGGAAGTATCTTGAATATTGCTTGACTTAGTTTTAAAGCATTCAAGGAATAATCTATTTGATGTGACTTTAACTCCTTCATTCCTATTGTATAGCTGTGAAACTAGCTGAATAGAAAACAGTGAGAGAACATTCTTCAAATCTACAATTAATATTGTGTGATACAAAGTGTGTGATTTATATATTTTAATAACATTTATTTTAGAGTTTGCATCTTGAATGAGTGGCATGAGGGTTTGTTCTGTGAAGGATGTAATTAACTTGTAAGTTTTCCTATAGCCATGGTGATTATTTTAAAAACAGTAAGAGAGAGATAGTTCTTAGTGGGTAATGGGGTTTTGTTTTCATTGGGAAAATGTTTACAAGTGAAGAAAGCAAGCACTTGTGCATTAGGCTTTCAATTTTCAATGGCCAGTGATTTATTATTTTTCTTTTAATTAGGGGAAGACTCATAGGTTGGAAAAAAGACTTGGCATCTCAGTTTGCAGTTTTGGCAGACTTGACTGCATCTGGATGTAGAAAACATTTGCTCCTAAAGAACTGAAATAGTTGAGAAACAGGTCACCTCGATGTTGGAAGTTACCTTTTAAATTTTCAGAAGAGTTTGGTTAAGACTCTAAAGGGCTTATTTGAAGCTGAGAAAGCATATACTTATGGAAGAAGGAATCAGACTCTCCAAACTGGGAGTTGAAGCTACAGCTGAGTCAAACTCTCTGTACATAGCGAAGGGAAATCTCTCTAAATCTTGAGTCCTGTTAAAGGGTGCTACTGGGAATAATGGGATTGTAGTTCTCTGCATGTTTCAAAATCTTTAAATGTGTACCAGATGTAAATAATTTGGTGTATTCTATTTTATCTTCATTCTTTTGTGTTACACACCTCAGTTCTGCTAAAACAAACCTGCAGCAGTCAATGCTCATGATTCAGTGAGAAGCCATCTTTCATTAAAACCAGAAAAAAAGTAAAATCTGATCTATCTACCAAGTATCTATCTAATAGAAATATTAGCTGGGATCATAACAACTGGATTCTCTTGGAGGCATCTTGAATTCATAGATACATGACTTGGCATGGCACAATGGCTCTGTAGTTAACATTACTACCTCACAGTGCCAGGGATTCAGGTTGATTCCAAATTTGGGTGACTGTCTATGTGGAGTTTGCATGTTCTCCCTGTATTTTGGTTTCCTCTAGGTGCTCCGGTCTCCTCCTACAGGCCAAAGATGTGCATGTTAAATGGATTGGCCATGGTAAATTGTTTGTAATGTCAAGGGATGTGCAGGCTAGGCAGGTTGGCCATGGTAAAATTGGGGTTACAGGGATAGGATGGGGATCTGGGCAGGATGCTCTTCCGAGGGTTGGTGTGGATTTGATGGGCTGAATAGCCTCTTTCTACCTTGTAGTGATTCTATTCTATGATAGTTGTAGACACCGAGCAGCTGCATTGTGCTGACGTCTATTGGACAAAATTTGAGGATAGCTTTGATGATGCTATGAGTTTCTCCATAACAGTGGACGGTTTAAAATCTTTGATGAAAGCGAAACTGAGAGTTAACAGACAACTGAAGGCAGAATGAAAAGTCAGATCTCATTACGATGAGATTCTTCAAGTGATCATTTAACATTTAGGATTGGAAAAGAGGACACCTGAAATTGGGCTGTCAGAGAAAAGAAACAAGTCAAACAGTCAGGGCAGGCACGAACAAAACAGAGAACAAGATAGGACTGATAAATAAAACTGCATTTATTTCAGTGCAACAGGCCTAACAGGGAAGGCAGATGAACTCGGGGCATGGTTAGGAACATGGGACTGGGATATCATAGCAATTACTGAAACATGGCTCAGGGATGGACAGGACTGGCAGCTTAATGTTTCAAGATACAAATGCGAGAGGAAGGACAGAAAGGGAGGCAAGAAAGGAGGGGGAGTGGTGTTTTTGATAAGGGATAGCATTACAGCTGTGCTGAGAGAGGATATTCCCAGAAATACATCCAAGGAAGTTATTTGAGTGGAACTGAGAAATAAAAAAGGGACGATCACCTTATAGAGATTGTATTGTAGAACACCTAATAGTCAGCAGGAAATTGAGAAACAAATTTGAAAGGAGACCTCAGTTATTTGTTAGAATAATAGGGTGGTTATGGTAGGGGATTTTAACTTTCCAAACATAGACTGGGATTGTCATAATGTTAAGGGTCTAGATGGAGAGGAATTTGTTAAGATTGTACAACAAAATTTTCTGAGTCAGTATGTGGATATATCTACTCGAGAAGTTGCAAAACTTGACCTACACTTGGGAAATAAGGCAGGGCAGGTGACTGAGGTGTCAGTGGGGGAGCACTTTGGGGCCAGCGGTCATAATTCTATTAGATTTAAAATAGTGATGGAAAAGGATAGACCAGATCTAAAAGTTGAAGTTCTAAATTGGAGAAAGGCCAGTTTTGATGGTACTAGGCAAGAACTTTCAAAAGCTCATTAGGGGCAGATGTTTGCAGGTAAAGGGACAGCTGGAAAATGGGACGCCTTCAGAAATGAGATGAGAGTCCAGAGAAAATATATTCCTGTTAGGGTGAAAGGAAAGGTTGGTAGGTGTAGGGAATGCTGGATGACTAAAGAAATTGAGGGTTTGGTTAAGAAAAAGAAGGAAGCATAAGTCACGTATAGACAAGATAGATCGAGTGAATCCTTAGAAGAGTATAAAGGCAGTAGGAGTATACTTAAGAGGGAAATCAGGGGGGCAAAAAGAGGACATGAGATAGCTTTGGCAAATAGGACATAAGGAGAATCCAAAAGGGTTTTACAAATACATTAAGGACGAAAGTGTAACTAGGGAGAGAATAGGGCGCCTCAAAGATCAGCAAGGCAGCCTTTGTGTGGAGCTGCAGGAGTTGGGGAGATACTAAATGAGTATTTTGCATCAGTGTTTACTGTGGAGAAAACATAGAAGATATAGACTGTAGGGAAATAGCTGGTGACATCTTGAAAAATGTCTATATTACAGAGGGGGAAGTGCTGGGTGTCTTGAAATGCTTGCAGGTGGATAAATCCCCTAGGTATACCCTGGAACTCTGTGGGAAGCTAGGGAAGTGATTGCTGCGCCCCTTGATGAGATATTTGTATCGTTGATAATCACAGGTGAGGTGCCGGAAGACTGGAGGTTGGGTAACATGGTACCATTATTTAAGAAAGGTGGTAAGTACAAACCAGGGAACTATAAACTGGTGAGCCTGGCATTGGTGATTAACAAGTTGTTGGAGGGAATCCTGAAGGACAGGATGTACATATATTTGGAAAGGCAAGGACTGATAAGGGATCATCAATATAGCTGTGCGTAGAGACGAACTTGATTGTGTGTTTTGAGGAAGTATCAAAGATTTTTGATGAGGGCAGTTGGTGGACATGATCCATACGGACTTCAGTAAGGCATTCGACAAGGTTTCCCATGGGATACTGGTTAGCAAGTTTAGATCTCATGGAATACAGGGAAAACTAGCCATTTGGATACAGAACTGGCTCGAGGGTAGAAGACAGAGGGTGGTGGTGGAGGGTTGTTTTTCAGAATGGAGGCCTGTGACCAGTGGAGTGCCACAAGGATCAATGCTGGGTCCTCTACTTTTCTTCATTTATATAAATGATTTGGATATGAACATAGGTGTAGTTAGTAAGTTTGCAGATAACACCCAAATTGGAGGTGTAGTGGACAGCAAAGAGGGTTACCTCAGATTACAACAGGATCTTGAGCAGATGGGCCAATGGACTGAGAAGTGGCAGATGGGGTTTAATTTAGATAAATGTGAGGTGCCGCATTTTGGGAAAGCAAATCTTAGCCGAACTTATACATTTAATGGCAAGGTCCTAGGGAGTGTTGCTGAACCACGAGACCTTGGAGTGCAGGTTCTTAGGTCCTTGAAAATAGAGTCGCAGGTAGATGTTTGGTTAGCTTTCTTTATTGGTCAGAGTATTGAGTACAGGAGTTGGGAGATCATGTTGCAGCTGTACATGACATTGGTTAGGCCACTTTTGGAATAATGCATGCAGTTCAGGTCTCCTTCCTATTGGAGGGATGTTATGAAATTTGAAAGGGTTTTGAAAAGATTTACAAGGATGTTGCCAGGGTTGGAGGATTTGAGCTTTACGGAGAGGCTGAACAGGCTGGGGCTGTTTTCCCTGGAGCGTCAAAGACTGAGGAGTGACCTCATAGAGGTTGATAAAATCATGAGAGGTATGGATAGGATAAATAGGCAAATTAGGGGAATCCAAACCTAAAGGGCATAGGTTTAAGGTGAAAGAGGAAAGATATAAAAGACACCCAAGGGGCAACATTTTCATGCAGAGGGTGGTACGTGTATGGAATGAGCTGCCAGAGGAAGTGGTAGAGGCTGGTACAATTGCAACATTTCAAAGGCATCTGGATGGATATACGAATAAGAAGGGTTTAGAGGGATATGGGCCGGATGCTGGCAGGTGGGACCAGATTGGGTTGGGATATCTTGCTGTCATGGATGGGTTGGACTGAAGGGTCTGTTTCCGTGCTGTACATCTCTATGACTCTAACAGGGTTAAGAAAACTTAAAAACATGAAATGGATTGGGAGGACAAACAGAGGAAGAGAGAAAGTGAGGAAAAAGACAAATAGAAGAAGATGAAATTAAAAGAACTTGAACTCCAGAAAGATAGGGTAATTAGAGGACATGAAATAAACATAAAACAATTTACAGCAAAGAAAACTGGAAGACCTTATTGCATTGAATACCCTAATCATTGCGATAAAGGAATTTCATTGTTACCTTTTGCAACTAGGGGCACTATTATACGGTGTTATAAAATGGAAGTTGACCTCCTCTGAGAACTAAAAACCAGAATACCAAAAGAGGAGCACCTCCCCCTATAATTTATAAAAGGCCTGTCAAAAATGGTGTAACCTGTTTTTCAGCAACTTCAAGTGGGTTAAGTAAAATAAATCCCTGAAACTCACTTTAAAATCAACAAGTAACAATGTACTTATCTCATTCTAACAGGGAACAAATTAACTAAACTATTAACAAATCAAAAAAAACCGTTCTAACTATTAACTAATCCTGAACAAAACAAGATTCTAATGGTATGCTATTCTAATAAATCCAAGTCCCACTCATATAACAAAAATAGAATTTATTCTCTCAAAATTACAGTCAAGTTACATGTCTTCTAGAATGTTCTGTGTCTTCTCTGTCGATTCTTTTGCCAGGAATGCCTTCTGCAGCACTGGTATTTAGATGGTATTTTCTCTAAGACATAGATGAAGCTGTGAGAGCCAGCGATTGTCTTTTGAGAGCTGAGGGCTGTTAGCACTGGTGGATGGCAGCTAGCTCTAGGATCTTTGTCCAACTGCCCCCTTCTTTTATACCCTCGATGGCATATCAGTATTTCTTACAATAGGATTGGTCCAATGTTGTCAAAATCATCAGTTTTAAATTTAATAGGTTTTTGGAATTTAAGTAATGCATTCAAATTGATTGGCTAAATTCAAAAACCTGGTGTCTTGATAAAAACCGCTGCTTGATTTGCTAACTGTACGGCCTTTCGATACAATAGTTTCAGTTTGGGCTCTCTGTGTACTTGCAAATTCAAGCTGCTACTCACAGACATCCATTTTTATCTCTAAGCACAAAAACCACATCATCTTTTCAAGGGACCACATAATGCTTTTCCCATTTCACAATTTTACAAACACCAAATTCCTGCTTCCCAATCTATGATTGTTCTACCCAACTTCACAACAACAGACATGAGATGAGATGACAACTTAAATTGATTAATCAATTTCTGTTTAATCAAAACCCAGAACTTATGCTTCCAGCCCATGTTTTAGAATTTCAGAGAGAAACTGACCAAAACTTGAGAGTTCGCTCAAAAACATTTGAAAACACTCAACAATGAAAATGTGTGAGTGGGTAAAAGGCCAACATTCCAAATTTTGATGCTATAGGCAAGGCTGTTAGTGTTATTACTTGTCTCTTGAGAACCACTAAAAGCAGAGTTAAAAATCACACAACATCAGGTTATAGTCCAACAGGTTTAATTGGAAGCACTAGCTTTCGGAGCACTCCTCCTTCATCAGGTGGTTGTCTCCAAATCATTAAAAGAAGAGTTCACTGGAACATACAAATCAAAAAGAAACCCTATGATATGTGTTACATAGTTAATACTCCACACAGGAGAAAGAATCACTGAGGGTGTCAGGTTAACATATTGAAAAAATATTATGACAGGGATGATAGTCAAGGAAAAAGTGTACTTTACGGTAGTGAAATAAGTAGGGACTAAGAAAGAAATATTAGAAAAATTACAAATTGGATCAAAAATTAGAATTAGAATTAGGTTTTATTGTCAAGTATACTCAAGTATTCGGGAGTCACCATTCCTAGTGCCATCTGAGGTACGAAGTTTCAAAGGTTCCTAGGTACAAAATCTTAGGTACAAAGTAGAAAAATAAAGAAATAAATTAAGAGTTCAGTGTAACAGTCCTTCTTTAGCTATGGGCCTGCAGATGCTGAATGCTAGGCTTGATCTCTCCTCCACACTGGGCTTGACCTCGGTGCTGCCATCTCACTGCCAACCACCAACATCCCACTCAGCCTCACCACCCTCCTCGCCCTTGACCTCAAAGATGCAGCAATGCTGTCGACACTAAGAGTTCCACCTGGCTCACCAGCCACCTTGTCGCTGAGTGCCAAAGTCCCACTTGGACCCTAGCCATCACCTCTATGACTGAGCTCTCTCCAGAAGGTAAGTTTAAAAAAAACCATAAACAAGAAAAAATAATGAGAAAAGAAGGATAAAAAGATTAAAAAAAGAAAGATGGACAAAGTGGACAATCTCCAGGCTCCAAGCCCAGACACGACTGCCTTCTTGAAATGTAAAGCAATGACATGCCAAGAATCAGGTTGCAAAAAGAATGGAGGCGCTTAAAAAGTGAGAAAGCGTAATGTTATATCTTCCAGGAAGCAATAAAATGACCAATAAAAATTATTACAGAATGATGAATTGATATGTGGAAAGAGGCCAGGAAGAAAAAAAATGTTTTGGCTGTTCATGATGTTAATGGAGGATTGCATCAGATGAATTGGATACACATTTTTTGTCATAAAAATCACCATGCTCGAAGGATACTGGCAAGTTTTATTGATTCATAGGACCAAAGATTTTGTAATACTGAGTGAACCTTATCAATGCAAAGTAATGCCAATGGAGTGGAAGATGTCTCAGCACCATTTCAAAGATTAACCAATAAAATCATTGAAGACTATATGACGTGTTGCCTACTTTGATCATTTATTTGTTTTTAGCCAAATAACTTGAAAAGTGAAATTAAGGGCAATGTTGGATGTTTCTATGTCTAGGACAAAAATTAAGATTTAACATTTGAATGGATTCCAGAGTGCTTTTGAAAACTGTACTCACAACACATTGGTTGTAGATTATGGAAGACCATAGAATCCCTACAGTGTGGAAGCAGGTCATTCAGCCCATACCAACCATCCAAACAGCATGCCACTCAGAGCCTGCATTTCCCATGGCCGATCCACCTAATCTCCACATCTTTTGACTGTGGGAGGAAACCCATACAGACACTGGGAGAATGTGCAAACACCACACAATCACCTAAGGGTGGAATCAAGCCCAGTTCCCTAGTGCTGTGAGGCAGCTATGCTGACCACTGAGTCATTGTGCCTAATTATGAGAAGCCATTCAAACTGGCTTTTGATGCCAGTATGATGGATATTTTACTGGAAATTGTGAGATAGGGGCGGAATGACCTGTTGGTCAGTTTCTTTGAGAAAAACTAATTGCAGTAATAATATTCTACAGTAGCAAACAAGGTATTGAGTCTTGTGATGGGGCTACATTATTTTGAGATTTAAATCCCCTACAATGTGAAAGACACTATTATTTGTGCAAACCACAATCCTTTGATTTTCTCAGAAAAATTCCAGGATAAGTACTAATAATTATTGCACTTGATTATTAATCCCCAAACATATAAATTGAATATCATTCATGACCACGGAAAGGAAGTTCTAATGCATGCTTTATCAAGATAATATATGTAGGATACTGAGTTATGTAATGGATCCTAATTAAAATGTGGTTGCTGCGTAACTGGTTGTATGTTTAATATTACCATGTTACTGTTGTTAATGTAACATTAAAGCAGTGTTTGGATAATTTTGTTGAGCAATGAAAATGCCTCTTAAAAATAAGTTTCCGTCCTTCTCTGCGGGAAGGTGTGACGTAGATTGATGTGTGATTTAGATATATTTTAACATCAGTTATTTGTGTCTTGGATCTTGGATAGATCATGTGGATTTGGTCTGTGTCTTTGAAGGTGTTTAATGCTTAACATAATGAGATTTTGAATTTAGAAGAGAAACAGATGATGCCTGTTAAATGAGATGTATAGCACAGAAACAGACCCTCTGGTCAAATGCATCCATGCTGATCAGATATCCTAAATAAATCTAGTCCCATTTGCCAGCATTTGGCCCATATCCCTCTAAACCCTTCCTATTCGTATACCCATCTACATGCCTTTTAAATGTTGTAATTGTACCAGCCTCCACAATGTCCTCTGAAAGCTCACTCCATACACGTACCACTCTCTGCGTGAAAAAGTTACCCCTTAGGCCCCTTTTAAGTCTCTCCCCTCTCATCTTAAACTTATGCCCTCTAGTTTTATGTTGCCCACCTTGGGGAAAAGACCTTTCCCCTTATGATTTTATAAACCTTTATAAGGTCACCCCTCAGCCTTGGATGCTCCAGGGAAAATAACCCCAGCCTATTCAGCCTTTCTCTATAGCTCAAACCATCCAACTGTGGCATTGTCCTCATAAATCTTTTCTGAACCTTTTCACATTTCACAAAATTCTTCTTATAGGAGGGAGACCAGAATTACACACAATACTCCAAAAGTGATTTCACCAATGTCCTGTACAGTCGCAACGTGATATCCCAACTCCTATACGCAATGCAATGACCAATAAAGGCACACATATCAAATGTCTTCTTCACTATCCTATCAAGATGTGACTCCACTTTCAAGGAACTATGAACCTGCACTCCTAGCTCTGCACAGAGAAAGTCTTTGTCTATTTTAGTTTCTATTTGAACACCTAGTAAGAATTCTGGAACATGGTCACAGAAGATGGTAATTAGAAACTAAGATTCCTTTTGGACAGAGAGAAGAATGGCTGAAATGTAGCATAAACTGTGTGGATCCAATTTCCCACCAATGCTCGATGAAGTTGAAGCTGGCAATCAATGGAAAAATTATGTGTATACATGGAACAAGTTACACTTCAGAAATTGATCAAGGATCCTTAAACAGCACCTTCCAAACTTAAGACCACTGCTACCTAGAAGGGCAAGGAAAATAGGTACATGGAAACACCACCACCTGCAAGCTCCCCCCTGAAACATAATGGCTCAGTGGTTAGCACTGTTGCCTCACAGCGCCAGGGTGCCAGGTTTGATTCCAGTTTTGCGTGACTGTCTATGTGGAGATTGCACGTTCTCTTGATAACTGTGTGGGTTTCCTCCCACAGTCCAAGGATATGAGGGTTGGCTGGATTGGCTATGCTAAATTGTCCAAGGATGTGCAGGTTATGTAGATTAGCAATGGGAAATGCAGGGTTACAGGGATAGGGTGGATCTGGGAAGTCTCCTCTTCGGAGGTTCGGTCTACACCTGACTTACTGAATGGCCTGCTTCCACGCTGTAGGCGATTCTATGATCCTGACCTGGAAGTATATCGCTGCTCCTTCACTGTTGTTGGGTAAAAATCCTAGAACTCCCTACCTCACTGCATTATGGATCTATGTAGAACAAATAGACTGCAGCACTTCTAGAAGGGAACCTACTATTACCTTCTCAAGGGCACTAGGGATGGACAATAACTGTTGGCCCAGCCAGCACTGCCCCATGTCCCACAAATGAGCAAAGAAAAACTAGTCCCATCCAGGTATTTGCTACTTCACTGAGTATTTAAATCTATCCTCTTCCTACCAATTTTGTGATTGAATTTGCTATTTGTCTCCTCATATCCCCAAAACTAATGATCATATATAATCCCTCATGAGACAGTCTATTAAAAACCCTTTTTGAAAACCAAGTGGGAGTTATTCAATGTGTCACCTTGATTTAATGTTCAAAACACAGAATAGATTGATCAAACCCATTCATAGTTTTCTGAAGTCACATGTAGTATCCTCTTTGAACTTCTACATGATGATCAGAGCATTGCTAATTCTATTTTCCATTACCCCTCCTACTGTAGAGGTTAGATTTATCAGATTGTAGCTTTCAGGATTTGAATTAAATCATTCTTTAAATGAGGCTGTGACTTTCTCTGATCACCTGATATTTACAAATTCTCAGTGAGCTATTAAAAATGTTCATTAGGAATCATATGATACTGCAATTTTGTTCAGTGCCTTCAGATAAGTAAGTGCTGACCTTGTTTTATTCACCTTGTACCCATTTCATTTAGCATCATTACTCTTGTGAGAAAATGACCTGGGGCTAATTTTGACTTTGGACAACACTGCAAAATGATGTTCCTGGTTCCAGCACCCATTACAAATTTACAATTTTATTTTATCCAGTTGTAATGAATACTGGGAGAGCTAGTTTACATCATCCTCCAAAGCTAATTGTCAAACAAATAAAACAAAGAACTGCACTTAGAGTCATAGAGATGTAAAGCACGGAAACAGACCCTTCGGTCCAACTCATCCATGCCAACAAGATATCCCAACCCAATCTCGTCCCACCTACCAGCACCCCGGCCCATATCCCTCCAAACCCTTCCTATTCATATACTCATCCAGATGCCTTTTAAATGTTGTAATTGTACCAGCGTCCACAACTTCCTCTGGCAGCTCATTCCATACACGAGTGAAAATGTTGCCCCTTAGGTCTATTTTATATCTTTCCCCTCTCACCCTAAACTATGCCCTCTAGTTCTGGACTCCCTGACCCCAGGGAAAAGACTTTGTCTATTTATCCTATCCATGCTCCTCATGATCTTATAAACTTCTATAAGGTCACCCCTCAGCCTCCAACCTTCCAGGGAAAACAGTCCTAACCTATTCAACCTCACCCTATAGCTCAAGTCCTCCAACCCTGTCAACATCCTTGTAAAACTTTTCAAGTTTCACAACATCCTTCTGCTAGGAAGGAGACCAGAATTGCACACAATATTCCAAAAGTGGCGTAACCAATGTCCAGTACAGCTGCAATATGACCTCCCAACTCCCGTACTCAATGCTCGTACCAATAAAGGAAAGCGTACAAAATGCCTTCTTCACTATCCTATCTACCTGCGATTCCACTTTCAAGGAGTTATGAACCTGCACTCCACGGTCTCTTTGTTCAGCAACACTCCCTAGGACCTCACCATTAAGTGTATAAGTCTTGCTATGATTTGTTTTCCCAAAATACAGCACCTCACATTTATCTGAATTAAACTCCATCTACCACTTTTCAGCCCATTGGCCCATCTGATCAAGATCCCATTGTAATCTGAGGTAACTGTCCACTACACCTCCAATTTTGGTGTCATCTGCAAACTTACTAACCGTACCGCTTATGCTCACATCCAAATCATTTATATAAATGACGAAAAGTAGTGGACCCAGCACCAATCCTTGTAGCACTCCACTGGTAACGGGCCTCCAGTCTGAAAAATAACCCTCCAGTACCACCCCCTGTCTTTTACCTTTGAGCCAGTCCTGTGTCCAAATAGCTAGTGCTCCCTGTATTCCATGAGATCTGACCTTGCTAACCAGTCTCCCATGGGGAACCTTGTAGAACGCCTTACTGAAGTCCATATCGATCAAGTCCACCACTCTGCCCTCATCAATCTTCTTTGTTATTTCTTCCACAAACTTGATTGAGTTTTTGAGACATGATTTCCCATGCACAAAACCATGTTGGCTATTCTTATTCAGTCATTTCCTTTCCAAATACATGTAAATCCTATCTTTCAGGATTCTCTCCAACAACTTGCCCATCACCAACGTCAGGCTCACTGGTCTTTCAAGGGGAGGAACCAGCAGGAGGTCATTGTACACATTGGAAGCAATGACATAGGAGGGAAAAGGATGATATTCTGAAGGGAGAAGATGGAGAGTTAGGCAGCAATTGAAAAAGGAGATCCTTGAGAGTACTAATATCTGGATTACTCTCGGTGATGCGAGCTAGTGAAGGTAGGAGTAGGTGAATAGAGTGAATGCCTGGCTGAGGTGCTGGTGTATGGGAGAAGGACTCACAGGTTTATATCATTAGAATCCTTTATGGAGGAGAAGTGACCTGTACAAGAAAGACGGATTGCACCTGAATTGGAAGGGGACTAATATACTGGCAGGAAGATTTGCTTGAGCTGCTCAGGAGGATTTAAACCAGCAAGATGGGGAGTGGGGGGTGAGACCCAGGGAAATAGTGGGGAAAGAGATCAATCTGAGACTAGTACAGTTGAAAAAAGAAGCGAGTCAAACAGTCAGGGTAGACAGGGACAAAGCAGAGAACAAGGTAGGACTGATAAATTAAACTGCATTTATTTCAATGCAAGAGGCCTAACAGGGAAGGCAGATGAACTCAGGGCATGGTTAGGAACATGGGATTGGGATATCATAGCAATTACAGAAATGTGGCTCAGGGATGGACAGGACTGGCAGCTAATATTCCAGGATACAAATGCTATAGGAAGGACCGAAAGAGAGGCAAGAGAGATGGGGGTGTGGCGGTTTAGATAAGGGATAGCATCACAGCTGTACTGAGGAATGATATTCTCAGAAATACATCCAGGGAAGTTATTTGGGTTGAATTGAGAAATAAGAAAAGAATGATCACCTTATTGGGATTGTATTATAGACCACCTAACAGTCCACGGGAGGTTGAGAAGCATATTCGTAAGGGCAGTTTAGTTATGTACGAATAATAGGGTGGTCTGGAACCACAGGAGATGGGGGAGATACTAAACCAGTATTTTGCATCAGTGTTTATTGTGGAAAAGGACATGGAAGATATAGAATGTAGGGAAATAGATGGTGACATCTTGAAAAATGTCTATATTGCAAAGGAGGAACTGCTGGATGTCTTGAAACGCATAAAAGTGGATTCGTCAGGACCTGATCGGGTGTACCCTAGAAGGCTGTGGGAAGCTAGAGAAGTGATTGCTGGGCCCCTTGCTGAGGTATTTGTATCATCGATAGCCACCAGGTGAGCTGCTGGAAGACTGAAGGTTGGCTAACTTGGTGCCTCTGTTTAAGAAGGGCGGTAAGGACAATCCAGAGAATTATAGATGGATGCTAGAAATCTGAAACAAAAACAGAAGTTATTGAAGATACTCAACAGATCTGACAACATCTCTGGAGTTAACATTTCCAGTCCCTTCTTCAGGACCGCAAGATTAGAACTCAGATCACTGAAGGAGGATCACTAGATTCAAAATGTTAACTCTGCTTTCTCTCCACAGATGTTAAGTTTCTGCAGCAATTTCTGTTTTTGCTTCAATTTGTTCTTTTTGAATAATTTGGGCTCAGGCCTATTGAAATTGGTACAATCACAAAAAATTACACATATTAAAATTGAAAACTATACATGTAGCAGACTTCAAAATCAGTCAAGCAGCTCATTTAGTAGCAGTAAACGATTATCTCACTAGTTTGTGCAATGAGGCAATCTTTCCTAACACAGCATGCAGAATTATAATGCTCCACATTCTGTTCAGGGAAATTTGCCAGCTGAGAACTTTCCATGGAGTTGCCCTCAGAACACCTTCTAGGTGGAAACTCTTATTTTCCTCATTACCATTGTTCCCATGTTTGTGTGACTGTCAGCATTTCTCACCAGCTGTATCCCTCCCCACATACTGACTCACGGGAAGTGCCAAATGGAGTACTTTTCTTCTTGAGTTTAACACTTCAGGCCCTGTTCTTTCTGTCCTTTTTCCCAGCTCATACCTTAGAGCTGCCAAGTTTCCAGGGATAGATGGCTAACCAACTACTAAATGCACTAAAGTTTCTTACGTTTTTAAAACCCCGATGCGATTTTGTTTTCTTGCAACGTTTACAGAAAGACAGTGTTCAATTCACAAGTGTGATTAAATGTTAACAGTTTATTTTTATCTTCTCTCTTGGATGAGACTGCTATTTGTTCTTCAGTGATTTTTGTTCTGTTGTGCTTTGATATAGAAGATACCCTATCATGTCGGTACACAGAATTTGTGCAATAGCATTACTATGTACCTTTCAGCTAATTGCTAATAGGAAAGAATACATTTCATGATATATTGTGTTTTTTACATCCATGGTGCTATCTTCTGGTTAAGACATTAACCCAAGGCTAGCCTGTTTTCTGAGGTAGATGTAAAATGTGCAGCAGGTAACCAGGAAAGAAAATGGAATGTTGGCTCTTATTTCAAAAGGGATTGGAGTCTAAGAATAGGGAAGTCTTACTGTAACTGCATAAGGAGATGCTGAGATCATATTTGGACTACTGGAAACAAGTTTGGACCTCTTATTTAAGAAAAGATATCATTTCATTGGAGGTAGTTCAGAGAAGATTCTCTAGGATGATCCCCCGTATTGAAGGATTGTCTTAGCGAGCGAGGCTAATCAGGTTGGGACTCTATTCACCGGCATTTAGAAAATGTGAGGTGATCTCACTGAAACATATAGATTCTTAAGGGACCTGACAGGGTAAGTGTTGAGAAGATGTTTTCTCTCATGGGAGAGCCTAGGACCAGAGGCATAGTCTCAGAATAAAGGGACACCAGTTTAAGACTGAGATGAGGAAGAACTTCTTTTCTCGGAAAGTTGTGAGCATTTAGAACTCCTTGCCACAGAGAGAGGTTGGGTAGATATAAAACCTATGTATATATAAGCCTGAGATAGGTAAATTCTTGACCAGTAATTGAATTAAGGGTTATGGGGAAAGACCAAGAAAGTTGACATGGGGAACGTTGGGTCTACCATGATGCAATTAAATGGTGGAGCACATCTGAGGGCCTTAATGGCTTACTCCTGTTTCTATTTCTGATGGTCAAGATCCATGATATAATTTGAAGAAGAGTACAACTCTAGTCTTCTGGATAATACTTATTTCTTAACCAACAACATCTCATTGTTACTTGGCCTCTTGAACAAAATAAATTTGACCAAACAGCCCAGACTAACATAACTAAAACATTTAATCTATTAATTGAACTCCTTGTTGTTTGTGGAATCTTGCTGTGCTCAATTTGGTCTGTGTTTCCTGCATTACAACAGTCACGCTTGTATTATCAGATGCTGATGCTGCCAGCTGGTCATATGTTTTCGTTAACACCACTTGTGGAGAGTGTAATTCACTCCCATCGATAATGCACAAGTCAAAGGGTTTTCCCCTATCAGAGGTAATAGATAAACCTTAGCAAGAACAGACACTTGTCTTACATAACAAAGGTATCATTCATTGATTGTAGCAATATAGGCACAATTAGCATTAACAAGTTCAGCACAAATACAATTATCATTGAGCCAACAAATTCACATTTGTCCCCAACGGGACCTCATGCAAATCTCTCCACTCCAAGACTCAGTGATGTCATCATGTTGGGTAGAGTTAACATAAGTTTAAAATGAACTATTTCAGAATCATTGTGAAACAACAGTGAGTACAATTCTGAAGCAATTAATTAACTGTAAAGTGGTTTTGGATAATTTCAGTTCTGATGGGTGCTAAATAAATGAAAGTTTTGCTATATAATCACAGTTTGTAAATTGAGATAGTTAGGAAAAAGGAACAGGAGTAGACCCCATATGGCTCCTCAATCTTCCTTTCTCAGTCAATTAGAGTCATAGAGTCATAGAGATGTACAGCATGGAAACAGACCCTTCCATCCAACTTGTCCACGCCAACCAAATATCCCAACCCAATCTAGTCCCACCTGCCAGCACCCTGCCCATATCCCTCCAAACTCTTCCTATTCATATACTCATCCAAATGCCTCTTAAATGTTGCAATTGTACCAGCCTCCACCACATCCTCTGGCAGCTCATTCCATACATGTATCACCCTCTCTTGAAAACGTTGCCCCTTAGTTCTCTTTTATATCTTTCCCCTCTCACCCTAAACCTATGCCCTCTACTTCTGGACTCCCCGACCCCAGGGAAAAGACTGTCTATTTATCCTATCCATACCCCTCAATTTTGTAAATCTCTATAAGGTCACCCCTCAGCCTCCGACGCTCCAGGGAAAACAGCCCCAGTCTGTTCAGCCTCTCCCTGTAGCTCAAATCCTCCGACCCTGCAACATCCTTGTAAATATTTTCTGAACTTTTTCAAGTTTCACAACATCTTTCCAATAGGAAGGAGACCAGATGTTCACTTCCATGAAAGTAGGCATTAGTAGCCATTATTTTCAACATAAGAGTCCCACATCTATGATCCTGTTACTCTGAATCTGAAAATAAACAGCACAATTGTAGCAATCATTGCATACCATGCAAGAAATTACTGAAAGTGAAAAAAAAAAAATCGCTGTCCAGTTCCTCTGTTTTGAGCATTGTAAAAGAATTAAGGACATGGAAAGGACAATGGGAGAAGTTGGTGTGGATGAGTGTATATCAGCCTAGACTGGTGCTTGGTGTAAATGCCAGGAACCAAAAATCTAAAGTCATTAAAGTGTTGCCCAGCCATATAAAATCTCTTAGTGCCTTTTGACAATTGATGGAGGATTGTATTTCATTCAAATCAGGGTGATTGCTACAAATTAATGTACAAGTGTACAGGTACAGGATCAAATTCCTTTATAATTGGGCACATTATACCTAAGTTGTTTGTTTTCACTTTAGAATTAGGAATCCCTACAGTGTGGAGCCAGGCACTTCGGCCAAACAAGTCCACACCGACCCTCCAAACAGTAACCCACCTAGACCTGTTCCCCATACCTTTTACCCTGAACTAATGCACCTAACCTACACATCCCTGAACACTGTGGGCAATTGAGCATGGCCAATTCACCTAACCTGCACATCTTTGGACTGTGGGAGGAAACCAGTGCACCCAGAGGAAACCCATGCATACACGGGGAGAATGTGCAAACTCCACACAGACAGTCGCCTGAGGTTAGCATCAAACCCAGGACCCTGGTGCTGTGAGGCAGCAGTGCTAACCACTGCGCCACCATGCTGCCCTGAATATATTAATTGAGATAAAAGATAAAATACAGCACCTTTCTTTGTTATGTGGAGTGAAAAACCACTCCATGATTACTTGTACCCTTATTTTTAGAAACTTTGACACTGAAAGAACAAATTTCAGAATACTGGAAGTGCAGTAACTACTCACTCAACTGTGTTCTAACAAGTGAGGCGGCACAATGATGGAGGTCTTTCACATGACGAGTTCCAGTCACAACTGCCTCCCTTGTCGGTTAATTACACATCGCTTCTGACTGATCAGCTACTGCTCCCAGGCTGCTCTCTAACTGACTGTCTGGCGGCTTACCTTGCCATCTGTGTTTCTTTTATTCCCCTGCAACCTGTACGGAATCACACAGCTTGCTCAGCTGTTCACTTTTAGGACTGAACACTGAATAATCCCCACCTTTTCTTCAAGGTTATTTTTAAGGAAGATTACATTTTAATAGGTACATTTGTTAAACTATGACAACAGACACACCTTTAAATCATGAAACAGCAGCTGGCTAACAGGTTGTGGTGAATTCTCATTAAAAGTTCAAAATCAGAAGAGTAAAGCAAACAATGAAGAAGCATTATAAATGGCGGCATTATGTGCTGCATCATTCCATGCTCTTTTTGGACACTCTACACATCAACTGCTGGAAATATTGGCAATGTAGTATCACAAGGCAAAATGTATTTTTGGACCATGCTTTCTCCCTTTTTTTGGTAGATTATTTGCCTTTTGATCTGCTTATAATTAGCCATAGTTGTCATAGGATTGACAACAGCTCTGTCTGTTTAAAAGAGAGACGAGTTGTTATAATTTGAGGTGCTCCAGTCCACATCAAGCATGGTTAGCTGACCAGGAATCTCTCTGGTTCGTATGTGCTGCCTGTTTAACCTATCAACCTGTTCAGTTATATCATGAACACTGAGAGGACTTGAACCTAAGAGCTTCCAGCTCAAACAAAGGGGCAATACACTTATTGTTATTGAGTGTGTTGTTCTTATGGAAAAAATGCAGCAGCTGCTTTGACAACAGTAAGCTATCATAAAGAACAAAATGGATGGATAATTTGGTGTATTGATTGAGGTGGGTAGCTGGAGATGTTAGCTAGGCACCAGTCAAATGCATTAGTGTTCTTTGAATGGTGCCGTACCCTCTTTTATAGGTAGTCAAGTCTCAATCAAAAGTTCGCTGTCCAGAAATTCTTCTATGCAGCACCCGCAGTTCAAATGATAGTGGTCCTGCTAAGACTCAATGTAACAAGTAAAAAGCATGCTTGTGCACTTCCCATCATTTGTGAAAGCACAGAAACATTGTGCAGTGCCCACACAGGCATTAGATCCCTGCAATGTAACAAAAAGATCTACAGCAGGTTATGTTTAAGTAGCACCTTTTGTGCGGCATTCACAGCAGAATTATTAGAAATTGACACCCAGCCAAAGAGCATATACTTGGACAATTCATCATGAGGCTGGTCAGAAAAGCAGTATTTCAGGAAGGTTTTAAATGAGAGAGAGAGAGAGAGAGAGAGAGAGAGAGAGAGAGAGAGAGAGATGGGGAGGTTGACAGAGAGAATTCCAGAGTCTAGAGTCCAGAAAGCTGAAGGCCTGATGGCCAATGGTTGAGTGAAGGGAATAGGGAATGCACATGAGGCCAGAATTCAAGAAAGATCAAATTCCTGGAGGGCTATTGAGCTGGAAAATGTTAGAGATAAACACAGAGAACATTGGAGAAGCTTAGCACCTCTGGCAGCATCTATGGAGCTAGAAAAAGTTGCAGAGATGGTGAGGGGTCTGGGACAAGCAGAGGCAGCCAGTGTCAATCCAATATTAATATGGACCGTCTTCTAAAGGTTTGAAGGGATAGGAAATATAGTTTAGGACACATTTCACTGTCATGGTCTTGGGTTTCACTAGCAACAAATAGATAAAGATCAGCCGGAATCAAATTTCAGCACAATTAATACCTCAGGGAGTGAATTACACCATTGAATTTGAGAAGATATCTAGAAGTAAATCCAAATTTTTAACGGTTGAGCCAATCTAGATACTTAGATTAGGGATGACTCTGGTGTGTGGCTTGGTAATTCAGTTCCACTTATCTGGTTTCCATGGATAAGTTGGACCGAAGGGTCTGTTCCATGTTGTACATCTCTATGACTCTATGTTGTATGACCTCAGTGACAAACGTGCATCTGTTCGGTCTGCATTTCCTGTACTATTAGGAAATTGTCTAGACAACATTTTAACACAAAGCTTTAACAATGTCACATCAAACTCTCTCTCTCTCATCTTCCTACCACTACCACACCATGTTCTTCATAAGAGAGAGAGAGAGAGAGAGAGAGAGGAAGAGTGTTTCTGAAAACTAATAAGACAGTGAGAATTTTAGTTTCTAGAAGGGTTATGAACATTTGTGAATGAGAAAGGGAAAGGGAAGAGTGCCTTTGAAACTGTTTTTGGATAAACTATTAAGTTGACCATTCAGTTGGACTCTTTCCCAACACATAAATAGGAGGCATGGGGCAACATTTGAATAGCATGTGCATAAGTCAGAATTTGTTCTAACACTTTGAACTACTTCTTTATGAAATGCCTAAGTTTCTTAGGAAACAAAAAAATCTTCCAAAGCAAAAAGGGATGACTTTCACATCTGTTAGTAACAACTGTAACAGGACTAGACAGAGTAAATGTAAGAAGAATGTTCCAAATAACTAGGGAGTCCAGAACCAGGGCTTGTTGTCTCAGGACACAGGGCAAATCATTTTGAACTGATATGAGCAGCAATTACAACACACAGAGTGCTGAGTCTATGGAATTCTCTGCTGCAGAAAATGGTCGAGGGCAAAACATTGACTATTTTCAAGAAGGAGTTAGATGTAGTTCTTTGGGTTTAAGTGGTCAAAGGTTATGGTGCAAAAGTGGGAATGGGGTACTAAGCTAGATAATCTGTTATTATCCTATAGAATGCTGGAGCACTCTCGAAGGCCTACACTGATCCTATTTTCCATGTTTCTATTCTGTGATCGCTTTGAAAAAGTGACTCAAGACTACTGAAAACGTTGAGAAATCTCCTGCAGTTTGAAGCATATTTTGTGAGCAGTGCACAGTTGTTTGTCAGTTTAAGCATGAATGGTTCAATCATTAACACAGGTTTATGTAGGCATTAAAAATTTCCTTTCAACCTCAGACGTGGGATGTCAGGACTGCATCGTTCATTCGAATTCACCCCACAAACTGCCAATGAAGAACTTCTATTTTCCACCAGTGATAGGCATAAAACGTGACTTTTAATAAAAAAACTCCAAATTTCTTTTTCAAACAAAATTAACATTTGAGTAGGTTTCTGCATTAATATGTCTTCAGTATCCAGAACTTGGAGGGAGGATATTTTCTGTCCTTCAGCTATTTACTTTAATATTTAAAATGAGCCAATAAGAGCTGCTACCATTGCAGCAGTTTGCATAAAATCAAATTCAGTCCTCTCCATTTATGCAAGTCTGCACTTTAAACAAATTTTAACTCACAACAAAAGCCAACAAAAAAACATAGAACTATGTCACACTTTCATTGGTGGCACTAAGTACAAGGTCATGCTGTCAAATTTCTAATGTAATTACTGAATTTGCATTCCAAAACACCTCTTGTGTTCAGCTCATTGCAATTACAATTAACATCAGAAAAGCAATATCCCAATACAGGATGAAAAACCAGTTGAAAGAGCCATTTCCCATTAAACAAGTGTCTCAACAAGATAGCTCGAAGGAAAAATTAGTAAACCAAATCACTCAGGTTGTTGTCCTACAATTCCCAGTGGTCATTCATAGAATGTGTAATTAGAGGTTTGGGGAAAAACCAACAATCGGTGATCTGAAACCAGGGATTCTAGGAGCAAATAGTAGGGCAGGCAATGTCTGTGGAGAAATTGTCAAGTTGGAGAAACATTCGATCTGAAACATTAGTGTTTCTCTCTTTACACTAGTTTTGAAGAAGAGCTGAGGAATTATTCCTTGTGAACTGGTCATGCTTATCCCTCAAATGACCCTGCAAAAACAGATTATCTGATCATTATAATTTTCTTATTTGTAGGAGCTCATCCAAATCTCTGCTCCCCATTTCTTAATTTGCATCAAGTTCCATTTATTAACGATTCCAGTGCTTACGATTTTGCACTTAGTCCAGTGATGCCTTGGTTTGAAAACTGCCATTCCCATGTACACACCCTTTCACAGTCAGACTCCATCAATCTCTAAGCACCTTCAGTTATCCAACCCTCCCAGAGCTCTGTGTCCTTTTGCTTCATTGAGCTATCCAACTCCATCAGTCGTTTAGACTAGGACATATCAAGCGTGTTCTTTCTTTTAATTTATTCACAAGAATGTGAGAGTCTATGGCTAGGTCAACGTTCGTTGCCCACTCCTAATTGCCCAGAGAGCAGTTGAAAGTCAACCACATTGCTGTGGGTCTGGAGTCACTTGTAGACCAGACCAGGTAAGGATGGCAGTTTTCTTCCCTAAAGGACATTAATGAAGCAGATGGGTATTTTTTCCTGACAATTAAAAATGGTTTCAAAGTCATCATTAGACTTTTCATTCCAGATTTTTCTTTAATTCCAACTTCACTATCTACTATGGCAGGATTCAAACGCAGGTCCCCGGAACATTGCCTGGGTCTTCAGATTACTGGTCTAGTGATAATACCACTATGCCCTCGCTCCCCTCACTGTGTGCTCAGCATCAGTTGTAGCTGGTGGAAGATAGGATCTTCTGAGTATAAAGAATGCAGGAAGCTCACTATGCAATTCCTGGACCTGGGAAATAACTTCAAAGATGCTTCCTTTCTTCTTTTGCTACCTCATCCCAAGCAGTATTACACTTGCCCATAATTATCTGTGGGATTCTGAATAATGTGACTATTTTTACCAGAACCAACTGAGCTTTTCATAGCTCGCAGATTTGGAACTGCTAATTGACATTTCTTTCCTTCCCATTTTACAGCCATTTCATCAGGAACAGTGTTGAAAGAGGAGTTGAGCAGCAGCCAGGGAGTATCCTTCAAGATAGTAACCTCCACCTTGCCGCCTATTAAATTTATAGACCTCAACATTCCTCGAGCAGCACTAAATGAAGACAAAGTCAAGCCGAGGAATAGCTTGTAGTGAGGGCTGATGACAATTGTTATGAGCTCCCTAATATTTGATTGAAGGTTGGTTGAAATTGAAGCAAAATTTGATGTTGGACATACATAAGACAATGCAGACACAAGAAAGTTGGTAGAAATGCAGAGCTACATTTTGCGTAGAAATTGATTCCACCTATATAGGTGATGTCACCAAAGGGAGCATGGAGATGAAGTTGTGAGGGGCCCAACAAGGGATCCATTAGGTATTCTCCATAGGATTGGAGAGCAGCCATTGCTTAAAATGTCGTATGATAAAGTAAAAGCTGAAACAAACAAGCAAGGTCCCACAGAGCTAAACAATAGAGGAATGCTATTGGACAGAGAATTGGATCAAGTGTAATCCAGAATGCAGAGGGGTCCAGAAGAAATGACGCACCTGAGTAACATCGAATAACACTTGTAATCTTAATTTGATTAGTTTTGAAACATGGAGTTATTTGAAGTTTTGTTTGAGAGCTTCAAATTGGGAGTTTTGGGACTCCTAATTGCAAAAAATTGGGAGGTGATGATGCATTCATTTCACTAGCAGCTGTAGGATTTACTTCCAACATCTATTGTTGTCACCTTTTCTTCTGAGATTGTATCCTCTTTTGAATTGTCTTTAATCCAACACCTTGTCTGCTTCAGTGGATTTAATTATCTGCTTCTGAACTGGGAATATTTTACTATGTTGAACTAAATTTGATCTGTTTTTGATAGCTCACACCAGACTCCCTGTTCAAGAGAACTATCCTGCACCTACCGTATTAATTCTCCTCTTTCTGCTCTTCAACTTTTCATGCACAAAGGAGACCCAATGTCTTTCCTTTCTCTCATTTGCTTATTAATTCTGTCTACGAATATCTTTAAATGTTTGTTTTGAATCTGACAGATAGTTGAATAACAAATAAAATCATTTTCCCATATTCACTTTCTTAATTGCTATTTCACTCATGTTCTTCTCCCAATAAATGTTGGATATCCATAACATTGCCCAGTCCTGGGGAAGGGGTTTGGATTTGAAAGAGCTGATTGACTTTCTTTTTGACGCTGCCTAACCTTCTAAGTAGTCCATGTAGCACGAACATTCAATACAGAAAATATTTACAGAAAGGATCATTATTCAAATGGATCTCATTTAGAAAAAATATCTCGCTTATGATAAATGTGACATTTGTACTCTTCATGTCATATTATGTAAAGACAAAGCTGGCAAAATCAGCACTCAGAGATAGCACGTGTAAACAACTTTCTCCCAGTCAGAGCTAATGACCCATGAACCATTCATTGCTATTTCTGTCAACCTGTTATACATAAATGAGTTTGCGAACATGATACACATCATTATCAACAGCACGTGATAAACAAACCTAATGATTAAACTTACTTTCTCTGATGTTAATAAACTTTCATTTGATCTCATTTAACTAAACAGCTTTCCAGATTTTCAAACTAAAAAAAAAATCTGAAGTGTTCCAAGGAGAGAGATCCTGGCTTACTGAAAATGCATGTTACTTTCTCTAACTAAAGCACTAAAATCTGTCAACCTTTAGCTTCACCTATGGCACAAATAGATGAGAGAAAGTAACATGCATTTTCAAGATGTGGGTGAATACAAAAGTAGAGGTGTTATACTTCAATTATCACAAGGCACAGGCGACACTGCATCTGGATTATTACATAGAGTATGGGTAACCTTATTTAAAGAAGGATGTACATTCATCAGAAGTACAGAGAAGGTTTATTTAACTAGCACCTAGAATGGATCTGTTGTTTTGAGGAAATGTTGGCCAGGCTAGGCCTGTATCCACTGAAGTTAAGTGTAAGAATTACTTTAGAGTCATAGAGTTATAGAGATGCAAAGCACGCAAGCACACCCTTCAGTCCAACCCATCCATGCCGATCAGATATCCCAACCCAATCTAGTCCCACCTGCCAGCACCTAGCCCATATCCCTCCAAACCCTTCCTATTCATATATCCATCCAAATGCCTTTTAAATGTTGCAATTGTACCAGCCTCCACCACTTCCTCTTACAGCTCATTCCATACCCTCTGTGTGAAAAAGTTGTCCCTTAGGTTTCTTTTCTATCTTTCCCCTCTCACCTTAAACCTATGCCCTCTAGTTCTGGACTCCCCCACCCCAGGGAAAAGACTGTCTATTTATCCTATCCATACCCTTTATAATTTAAAAAACCTCTAATAGGTCACCTCTCAGCCTCCAATGCCCCAGGGAAAACAGCCCCAGCCTATTCAGCCTCTCCCTACAGCTCAAATCCTCCAACCTTGGCAACATCCTTGTAAATCTTTTCTGAACCCTTTCGTGTTTCACAACATCCTTCTGATAGGAAGGAGACCAGAATTGCACACAATATTTCAAAAGAGACCTAACCAATGTCCTGTATAGCCGCAACATGACCTCCCAACTCCGATACTCAGTACTGCGAGCAATAAAGGAAAGCATACCAAATGCCTTTTTCAATATCCTACTTACCTGCGACTCTACTTTCAAGAAACTATGAACCTGCACTCCAAGGTCTCTTTATTCAGCAACACTCCCTAGGACCTTACCATTATGTGTCTAAGTCCTGCTAAGATTTGCTTTCCCAAAATGCAACACCTCATATTTATCTAAATTAAACTCCATCTGCCACTCCTCAGCCCATTGGCCCATCTGGTCAAGATCCTGTTTTAATCTGAGGTAACCTTCTTCGCTGTCCACGACACCTCCAATTTTAGTGTCATCTACAAACTTACTTCGTATACCTCCTATGTCACATCGAAATCATTTATATAAATGACAAAAAATAGTGGACCCAGCACCAGTCCTTGTGGTACTCCACTGGTCACAGGTCTCCAATTTGAAAAACAACTCTCCATCACCACCCTCTGTCTTCTACCTTTGAGCCAGTTCTGTATCCAAATGTATTCTCCTTGTATTCCGTGCGATCTAACCTTGCTAACCAATCTTCCATGGGGAACCTTGTAGAATGTCTTAGTGAAGTTCAGATAGATCATGTTCACCACTCTGCCCTCAATTCTCTTTGTTACTTCTTCAAAAAACTCAATCAAATTTGTGAGAAGATTTCCCATGCATAAAGCCATGCTGACTAACCCTAATCAGTCCTTGCCTTTCCAAATACTTGTAAATCATGACCTTCAGGATTCCCTCCAACAGTTTGCCCACCACTGATGTCAGGCTCACTGGTCTATCGTTCCCTGGCTTATCCTTACCACCATTCTTAAACAGTGGCACCACATTAGCCAACCTCTGGTCTTCTGGCACCTGTGAGTAATCAATGATACAAAATCTCAGCAAGGGGGCCAGCAATCTCTTCCCTTGCTTCCCACACAGTTCTAGGGTACACCTGATCAGGTCCTGGGGTTCTATGTTCCTTTATGCATTTCAAGACATCCAGCACTTCCTCCTCTGAAACATGGACATTTTTCAAGATGTCACCCCTAGATTCCATTTCTTCCATGTCCTGCTCCATAGTAAATACTGATGCAAAATATTTGTTTATTATCTGCCCCATCTCCTGCAGCTGCACACAAAGGCCGCCTTGCTGATCCTTGAGGGGTCCTATACTCTCCCTCGTTACTCTTTTGTCCTTAATGTATTTGTAAAATCCCTTTGGATTCTCCTTAACCCTATTTGCCAAAGCTATCCCACATCCCCTTTTTACCTTCCTGATTTCCCTCTTTAGGTATACTTCTAATGCCTTCATACTCTAAGGATTAACTTGATCTATCTTGTCTATACCTGATATACGTTTCTTTCTTTTTCTTAACCAAACCCTCAATTTCTCTAGTCATCCAGCATTTCTAGACTTTATAAAGCTCTGGTTAGGCCCCATTTGGAGTACTGTGTCCAGTTTTGGTCCCCACACCTCAGGAAGGACATACTGGCACTGGAACGTGTCCAGCGGAGATTCACACGGATGATCCCTGGAATGACAGGTCTAGCATACGAGGAACGGCTGAGGATACTGGGATTGTATTCGTTGGAGTTTAGAAGATTAAGGGGAGATCTAATAGAGACGTACAAAATAATACATGGCTTTGAAAAGGTGGATGCTAGAAAATTGTTTCTGTTAGGCGAGGAGACTAGGACCCGTGGACACAGCCTTAGAATTAGAGGGGGTCATTTCAGAACGGAAATGCGGAGACATTTCTTCAGCCAGAGAGTGGTGGGCCTGTGGAATTCATTGCCACGGAGTGCAGTGGAAGCCGGGACGCTAAATGTCTTCAAGGCCGAGATTGATAGGTTCTTGTTGTCTAGAGGAATTAAGGGCTACGGGGAGAATGCTGGCAAGTGGAGCTGAAATGCGCATCAGCCATGATTGAATGGCGGAGTGGACTCGATGGGCCGAATGGCCTTACTTCCACTCCTATGTCTTATGGTCTTATGGTCTTATTTCCTATACCTACCAGCCTTTCCTTTTACCCTGACAGGAATATACTGTCTCTGGACTCTCGTTATCTCATTTCTGAAGGCTTCCCAAAACCTGCGAACATCTATCCCCAATCAGCTTTCAAAAGTTCTTGCCTAATATATCAAAATTAGCCTTCCTCAAATTTAGAACTTCAACTTTTAGATCTGGTCTAACCTTTTCCATCACCATTTTAAAACAAATAGGATTATGGTCACTGGCCCCAAAGTGCTTCCCCACTGACACCTCAGTCACCTGCCCTGCCTTATTTCCCAAGAATAGGTCAAGCTTTGCACCTTCTTTAGTAGCTACGTCCACATACTGAATCAGAAAATTGTCTTGTACACACTTAAATCCCTCTCCATCTAAACCCTTAACACTCTGGCAGTCCCAGTCGATGTTTGGAAAGTTAAAATCCCCTACCATAACTACCCTATTATTCTTACAGAAAAGCTGAAATCTCCTTACAAATTTGTTTCTCAATTTCCTGCTGACTATTAGGGGGTCTATAATACAATCCCAACAAGGTGATCATCCCTTTCTTATTTCTCAGTTCCACCCAAATAACTTCCCTGGATGCATTTCTGGGAATATCCTCCCTCAGAACAGCTGTAACACAATCCTGTATCAAAAACGCCACACCCCCATCTCTCTTGCCTCCCTTTCTGTCCTTCCATTTGTATCTTGGAACATTAAGCTGCTAGTCCTGTCCATTCCTGAGCCACGTTTCTGTAATTACTATGATATCCCAGTCCCATGTTCCTAACCATGCCCTGACTTCATCTGCCTTCCCTGTTAGGCCCCTTGCATTGAAGTAAATGCAATTTAAATTTATCAGTCCTACATTTATGTCTGCTTTGTACCTGACTGCCCTGACTGTTTGACTTGCTTCTTTTTTCAACTGTACCAGTCTCAGATTGATCTTTTTCCTCTCTACGCCCCTGGGTTCCACACCTCTCCCCCCAGCTCTAGCAAATCTCCCTACCAGTATATTATTCCCCTTGCAATTCTTATGCAATCCGACCTCAGTGTACAGGTCACTTCTACCCAGAAACAATTCCAATGATCCAAAAATGTGAATCCTTCTCCCATACACCAACTCATCAGCCATGCATTTCTCTGCTCTATCCTCCTATTCCTAACCTCACTAGCTTGTAGCACTGGGAGTAATAAGAGGACGTCCTTTCTAAATTCTTACCTAACTTTCTATATTCTCCCTTCAGAATCTCATCCTTTCCCCTTCCTATGTTGTTGGGTTCAAATATGTACAATGATCTCCTGCTGGTCTCTCTCCCCTTTGAGAACATTCTGCACCCTCTGAGGTATCCTTGATCCTGGCACCAGGGAGGCAACATTCCATTTTGATGTTTTGCTGCTGGCCACAGAAACGTCAGTCTGTGAAACTCTTAACACAATCTATCGCTTGGAACTTGGCGTACCCCTCATTACATCAGAGCCATTCTTGATACCAGAACTTTTTGTGCTACATTCCATCACCCCCTACATTTTCCAAAACAGCATACTTGTTTGAAATGGGGATAGTCACAGAAGACTCCTGCACTACCTGCCTACCTCTTTTACCTTTCCTGGAGTTAACCCATCTATGTGACTGTATCTGCAACCTTTCCCCCTTCCTTCACACCCCGTTGCTCTTGTAAATTCCTCATTGCCTCTATTGCTCCAACCGATCTATTTGATCTGATAGGATTCACAACCAATGGCATTTGTTGCAGATATAATTCTCAGTAACACAGACTTCTCTAGAGTCTCACATCTGACAAGAAGAGCATATCACTCTACTAAAGGCCATTTTTACTTCTTGCAATCTACAGACCCAGAAAGTAGCACTGTCTTAATCCTCTACAAAACACTGCTCCAGGCTAATTTAATAATTATGACTTCAGAGACATATCTCAGTAAAACAATATAATCAATAAATAACCCATTCTTCATACTATTGTAGATTTGTAGCAAGGCTATACTTAAAACTATTCACTTATCTGTTTCTGTGCTGTGATCTCTCCCAAACAGGTTCCTCCAAGATCAATTGTGAATTTCACTGTTTGTCAAGTTTTCCTACATGCACTCAGATGTCCAGCGACGCATGACTTCAAACAGCAAAGGCAGTAACTGCACAAGTTCACTGCTGTGTCAGTTAGCAGTGTAGGTTTCTTTCTCTCTCGCTCCCCTGCACCGACCACGTGCTGCCTTTGTCCGTCCTTCTCCCCTTTAAAAGTGCTGTTGTTTTGACATTTTTTTTCTTTGAAAAAATGCAGACCTTCTGAAGGGTCTTAACAGGGTAGATGTGGACAGGTTGTTTCTTTGTATGGGAGTATCTAGAATAGGGAGTCACTGTTTAAAAATCAAGAGTTGCCCATTTAAATTAGAGCTTAGACAAATTTCTTTTCTGAGAATTGAGTATCTTTGGAACACTGTCCCTGAAAACAGAATCTTTGAATATTTTTAAAGCAAAGGCAGATAACTTTTCAACCTATCGTTTAATGAGAATCTATCAGGGAGTGTGAGATTGTGGATTTGAGGTTACAAGTTGGCCAGACACATTGCTATGGAGCAGGCTTGAGGGGTCGAACGGCTTACTTCAGATTTGCATACTGTTACGCAGGAGGGTATGCACAAAGTAGCACCAGACACACTTAAAAATGAGATGTCAACCTGGCAAAGCTAAAAACACAGGACTACCAATATGCCAAGAAGCAGACGCAATATACAATGGCCAGAACTAAGCATTCCTGCAACCGATGGGTCACATTCAATATGTTTGGACGTACCACATTACTCTTGAATGGAAGGAAGAACTGAATGGATTACATCTCAATGAAAGTCATACCAATGACAGGTTAAACTCTCCACAAGCAAACTACCTAACTTGGCAGGGAAATGGTAACCATGACAAAGAATTAACCAAGTGCAGAATGGAAAGACAGTTAGCACAAGAGCAAGAAATAGCAAATGATTTAGTCAGACTATGAGGAAATATAATATTGAATTAGATTTGCAATGCACATATACAAATTGGGTATTTGGTGAGCTGCAGGTGCAAATAATCACATCAGAATACGTTGTTGTGTCAATAACGAAGACCTGACTCAAAAAGGAGCAGAATGGAGAATCAAAAAAATCCTGGACACAAAAAGTGAAGGACTAGGGAAAACTAATTGAGAACATTCCAGTGTAGAAGAGGAAAACTAAACATCTTGATTCAATCAAGAGAATTAATTAGTGTAGAGCTAAGAAATAATAGTGGTATTGTTACATTTCTCAGTGTATTCTATAGGCCTATATCTATCACCTGTCAATTTAAAGCTACGTCCCCTTGTGCTAGCCATCGCCATCTGAGGAAAAAGGCTCTCACTGCCCAACCTAACCTTCTGATTATCTTTTATGATCAATTAAGTCACCTCTCAACTTTCTTCTCTTTAACCAAAACAGCCTTAAGCCCCTCAGCCTTTCCTCATAAGACCTTCCCACCATACCAGGTAACATCATAGTAAATCTCCTGAGTCTTTCCAAAGTTTCCAATTCCTTCCCATAATGCAGAGACCAGAACTGTACGCAATACTCCAAATGTGGCCGCACCAGATTTTTGTACAGCTGCAGCATGATGTCATGGTTTTGAAACTCAATCCCTGTACCAATAAAAACTAACACACCGTATACCTTCTTAACAACCCTATCAACCTGGGTGACAACTTTCAAGGATCTATGTACCTGGACACAGATCTCTTTGCTCATCTATTCTGCCAAGAATCTTACCATTAGCCCAGTACTCTGCATTCCTGTTACTCCTTTCAAAGTGAATCACCTCACACTTATCTGCATTAAACTCAATTTGCCACCTGTCATCCCAGCTCTGCAGCTTATCTATGTCTCTCTGTAACCTATAACATCCTTCGTCACTATCCACAACTCTACCGACCTTAGTGTCACCAGCAAATTTACTAACCCATCCTTCTATGCCCTCATCCAGGTCATTTATAAAAATGACAAACAACAGTGGACCCAAAACAGATCCTTGCGGTACTCCACTAGCAACTGGACTCCAGGATGAATATTTCCCATCAACCACTACCAAGTCTTCTTTCAGCTAGCCAATTTCCGATCCAAACTGCTAAATCACCCTCAAACCTGTGCCTCAGTATTTTGTGCAATAGCCTACCATGGAGAACCTTATCAAACGTCTTACTGAAATCCATATCCACAACATCAACTGCTTTACCCTCATCCACCTGTTTGGTATCTTCTCAAAGAAGGTTTGTGAGGCACAACCTACCCTTCCCAAAACCGTGTTGACTATCCCTAATCAACTTATTCCTTTCCAGATGATTATGAATCTTATCTCTCATAACCCTTTCCAACACTTTACCCACAACTGAAGTAAGGCTCACTGGTCTATAATTTCCAGGGTTGTCTCTATATAATATTGTCTCTATTATAGCTCTATATAATAAATGAGCAAGGGAACATTTGCTATCCTCCAGTCTTCTGATACTATTCCTGTAGACAGTGATGACAAAGATCAAAGCCAAAGGCTCAGCAATCTGCCTAGCTTCTCAGAGAATCCTAGGATAAATCCCATTTGGCCCAGGGGACTTTTCTATGTTTACACTGTCCAGAATTGCTAACACCACCTCCTTATGCACCTCAATCCCATCTAATGGCCTGTATCTCAGTATTCTCCTCAATCCACATTGTCTTTGTCTAGTGTGAATACTGACAAAAAAGTATTAATTTAGCACTTCCCCTATCTCCTCAGATTCCACGCACAACTTCCCACTACTACGCTTGATTGGTCCTAGGCTTACTCTCATCATGCTTTTATTCCTGATATACCCATAGAAAGCCTTAGGGTTTCCTTGATCCTATCCGCCAATGACTTCTCATGTCCCCCTCCTGGCTCCTCTTAACTCTCTCTTTAGGTCTTTCCTGGTCTAACATGCAACTCTCAAGCACCGTAATGGAGCCATCACACCTCATCCTAACAAAGCCTTCTTCTTCCTCTTGACAAGAGATTCAACTTGCTAAGTAAACCATGGCTCCTGCACCTTACAACTTCTGCCTTGCCCGACTGGCACAGACCTTTCAAGGACCACAGCAGCTGGTTCTTTAATAGGCCTCACATTTCAACTGTGTCCATCCCCTGCAGTTTTGTTCCCCATCCTATGCATCCTAGATCTTGCCTAATCGCATTATAATAGAAGGTGGAGTTGTGGACAGTGAGGAGGGCATTTGTCGTTTGCAAAGGGACTTAGATATGATTCAGAGCTGGGCTGAGGAGTGGCAGATGGAGTTCAACCCTGCCAAGTGTGAGGTTGTCCATTTTGGAAGAACAAATAAGAATGCGGAATACAGGGTTAATGGTAGGGTTCTTAGTCAGGTGGAGGAACAGAGGGATCTTGGGGGTCTATGTACATAGATCTTTGAAGGTTGCCACTCAGGTGAATAGAGTTTGTAAGAAGGCCTATGGAGTATTATCGTTCATTAGCAGAGGGATTGAATTCAAGAGTCGTGAAGTGATGTTGCAGCTGTACAGGACTTTGGTTAGGCCACAGTTGGAGTACTGTGTGCAGTTCTGGTCGCCTCACTTTAGGAAAGATGTGGAAGCTTTGGAGAGGGTGCAGAGAAGATTTACCAGGATGTTGCCTGGAATGGAGAGTAGGTCGTACGAGGATAGGTTGAGAGTTCTCGGCCTTTTCTCCTTGGAACGGCGAAGGATGAGGGGTGACTTGATAGAGGTTTATAAGATGATCAGAGGAATAGATAGAGTAGACAGTCAGAAACTTTTTCCCCGGGTACAACAGAGTGTTACAAGGGGACATAAATTTAAGGTGAAGGGTGGAAAGTATAGGGGAGATGTCAGGGGTGGGTTCTTTACCCAGAGAGTGGTGGGGGCATGGAATGCGCTGCCGGTGGGAGTGGTAGAGTCAGAATCATTGGCGACCTTTAAGCGGCATTTGGATAGGTACATGGATGGGTGCTTAATCTAGGTTAGAAGTTCGGCACAACATCGTGGGCCGAAGGGGCCTGTTCTGTGCTGTATTGTTCTATGTTCTATCTATCTATCCCTTTCCATCACTAAAAGTAAACATAACCAAATTGTGGTCACTATCACGAAAGTGCTCACCTATCTCCAAATCTAACACCTTAGATTCATTACCTAGTGCCATTACTCCTTGTTGACCTGTCTATATACTGCACACATTGTTCAAAAACCGACCCATCTAAAGTACTTGAACTAAAACATTCCCAAATCTAGATTTGGAAAGTTAAAGTCCCCCATAACAACTACCCTGTCACTCTCGCTTCGATCAAAGATCATCTTTGCTAATCTATCCTCTACATCTCTGGAGGAATTTGGAGGCCGATAGAAAACTCCCAACAGGGTAACCTCTCCTTTCCTGTTTCTAATCTCAGCCCATACGACCTCAGTAGACGAGTCCTCAAACATCCTTTCTGCAACTGTAATACTGTCCTTGACTAACAGAGCCACACCACCCTCTCTTGCCATTTTCTCTCTTCTTTCCAAAATGTTTAAATCTCAGAACCTGCAATAACTATCCCTGTCCCTTCTCTACCCAGGTCTCTGAAATGGCCACAACATCAAATCCCAGGTATCAACCCATACTGCAAGTTCATCCAACCTTATTCCAGATGCTCCTGGTGTTGAAGTAGACACACTTTAAACCAACTTGTTGCTTGCTAGTGCCTTTTTGCAATCATGAAATCTTAGTTCTAACTTCATTACTCTCAACCTCCCGTAAACTCAAACTACAATTTCAGTTCCCATCCACATGCTAAATTAGTTTAAACCACCCCCGTTCAGCATTAGCTAGTCCCTCCCACCCCCAGCATATTAGTACCTCTCTGGTTCAGGTGAGGACAATGCTGTTTGTCCAGCCCACCTATCCCAGAAAGATCCCCAATTATCCAGGAATCCAAAGCCCTCCCTCCTGTACCATCCCTGTAGCCATGTCTTCAACTCCTCTCTCTCCCTACTCCTCACCTTGTTAGCATGTGCCACAGGCACCAAAACAGAGACAACAGCTCTGTTGCCCATGTTTTTGAAGGACAGTACGAGTCTGAAACATATTGCATGAAGCAGATTCAATTGTGGTTTTCAAAAATAAATTGGATTAAGAACCTCAAGATAAAAATATTCACAGTTTGGGGAAAGGGAAACATAGTAGGATTGCTCTAGCAAAAATCCAGTATAGACTCAATGGGTTGAATGGCCTTCTGTGTTGTAACCATTCTAATGATTAAGAGTGCAAAATCTACAGTTATACTCAATTCAATCTAGCAAAACTTACAATCATCACGTGCAGTTTTGGCATATGTACAGGCACAATTTTCCTCCAGTTCTTAACAGGTATAGATAGCCAAATTGTTTAGAGTTTCAGGTGAAGCTGCAATAAAGAGGCATCATATGGTTCTTGTTTTCACCATGTAAAACCACTAATGGAATATGTACACACTCACAATACTGGATTTTCTCTCAGCTGTACAAGTGTCAAGAGAACTGAATTTAAGATTTTTCAGTGGGGTGAACAGCAACAAGTTATTCAACATGCCCCAAGTGTGATGTGTGTAAATTTGTAAACACAAAATATGAAACGAAAACTTGTTAACATTTTCTGTGCTTTCCAGAGATAAATGGACTGTTGAGAGCGAAGCAATTTTTTTGATGCAAGTTGCTAGACAATAAAACAAACACAAGTAGTCACAACCATATTTAAAGAAAACATTGTCAAAATTAATTTACACTACTTTTCAAATGACAAAATTTGCAACCTGTAATTTTTTTTACCCAAGTACCATCCTGTGAATCGGCATGGGCTATATTAATTCGTTAAAGATGCTAAACAAATACAAGTAATAGTCTTATATCAGCAGGTATCACAATTCAAGTCCATTTGTTATGCAATTATGGAGTCTGGGAATATGTTAAATTTTAGCAACCATAATTAAAAACATTGGCAGGCAGGCTTCTCCTTACTTATTCACAACTGGGAATTGCATTAGTCTGGATGATGGGTGCTATAATTATCTTGGGGATATAGCATTTTAGTTGTAATGAGGATTGGGTATAAATAGATTAAGGCTGCTGCTCAACTATATTGGATAAAATAAGTGATTAAGAGATCCACAGATGCAACATTATATATTCATTCTTTCATAAAGAAAAAAAGCAACTTATTTACTAAATCATTAGTTATTGCATCACCACAAAGTTGTAATTTAACGTACATAAACAGAATGCAGTCGTATTTCTTACACACATTACTAAATTGCTAGTAGTGTCTTAAAGCTAATAAACAAAACTAAATTTATGTAAATTAAAGAGATCAAAAGAAACAAATTTCTTGCTGAAATCTGACAATAATCCCTTCGATTTATTAAGTAAAATACCAAAATTATAGAATGGCAACAGATTGTTCATTTCAAACAGACATTTTCATTGTGATTATTAGGTTTCTTTCAATAATTAGATTGACATGTCAAATGTTAACTTTAACAAGGATGTATTTATTAGAAAAGACCACTGCTTAAATCAGTAAATCCAATTAATTAATGTATTTAATAGAAAAGACCACTGCTTCAATCAGTAAATACAATTAATTAACCACTAGCCTCATCTGGCTGATTGAGAAGCCAAATGTGGCTAATTGGCTTTTTAATTAGCAAATAAAATGAAATAATAGGCCATCATTGGGCATGTGATCTCAATACTAAGCTACACAAGTGTATACATGTTTAATACTAACATGAGAAAGTGGTTAGTCTTAACTAATGTTAAGTAGCAAATTGAGAATTTACGTGTGTTTTTGATCACTGTGTGCCTTATGTTGGTTTCTGCTCATTACTTATTCTTCTAAAACTAAAGCATAAAAAAGAGTGAAAGAGGAACTTTAAAAAAGAATGCCTTCAGGTTGTTGCTAAAGCCTTGAAGGCCTTTTAAGGTTCTTAACACATATTCATCATACAGAAATCAAAATGCATGAGAGATGCAACATTGCAGAAAACCAGATGCCAAACAATAGACAGAAGCTAACGTAATGGGATAGGTCAAGGTTTAGGACAAGGTTAGATGTATGACCATCTAAACTTGCAGAAACCATTTGACTATATCAGACTAGACTACTTATTTTTGCATCAACAACAAATGACTTTGCAGCTCTTACTCATCTAGGATAGATTCCTCCACCTGAGACATCCATTTCAGGCTTGGAAACGGTATTCTTGGTAACATGTTTTGGTTCCCATGGTACTACAGTAGTTTAGTGCATAAACAAGTTGTAAAAAATAAAACAACCTGAAAATACCTGACCAAGCATAAATTCAAAAGATGCTCTGCATTTAATGTTGTAGAAGTGTCTAAATTATCTGGGAATTCAAAACTGTAGTAAGTATTTGTCTATTCTGTTAAGTTATTGAGCTAAAAGTAAACAAAAACACTCAATTGAAATATTTTAATTATTCAAGGTTAGTATATTTGAAACTTCACTAAATAATTCAGACATCAGTTAATGCCACTTATTGTTGATTGATTTAAATTCTACCTTACAGCATGAAATAGCAACACTAAAAATAACTCTTAAAACCTCCATCCTTATAGATAATTTATAACAAGTTTGGATGCTTGGAAAAATGACTCTTGCTTTTTTGTTATTTATACAGAAATTAAATGGCACCAATCTGTACATACAAAAGCAATGACAAATGCTTCATCAATTACACAGATTACACTGCATTCTTAGTCGGTATTGGCAAGATGATTATGACAATAAAGTCAAAAGACTATTGGTGCAACAGTAATTAATTTTGGCTGAATACAAGCAAGCTGTATCGGAAGATATTTCAAAGCAATTGCTTAGTGGAACACATGGTTCATCAAATGCTTTCTTCTCTATAAAAGGTATTGCAGGGATTTGCATTTTGCACACTACAGAAGGTGACAGCACACTGAAGCATTACTTCCTCCACACACACAGCCAAATACATACATTAAGGATTGAATAGAAAGAGGACCTTGATTGTTAAATTGTTCACGAACAGCCTCTTTTGGTTGACAGAACAGAAAGTAAGGAGGAAGTGGTGACTGCAGAAATTAACTAGATGAGCGTATTTGGAAGAAACCTGTTTTCGTGTAACCAGAATAAACTATTTAAGAATTTGATAATTCTTTCCCCTCTTCAACAATGTCCAAAAATGTAGACAGATCTTATTCATTGTAATTTGCAAGACTTAAGTAGAATTTGGAGGCATCAACTGGGATTTTCCATTTCTAAATGGAGCTGGGGGGGGGGGGGAGAAGAAACAAATCAAAGCCATGATCTCAATGTGTAAATAAATGTAATCTAAGCAGCTAGAAATAATAAAACTCTGAACAGGAATAGGCCACTCCAGGTGCGAGTTCACCACTTTTAGTAAATTTCTTCTCAGTCTGAAATGGCTTACTCCATATCCAGAGATCACAGCTCCTTGCTTTGGCCACACCCTACTGTCATAGATGTACAGCACAGACATCATACCCTTTGGTCCAACTGGTCCATACCAACCAGAAACCCAAACCTAATCTACTCCCATTTGCCAGCACTTGGCCCATATCTCTCTAAACCTTTCCTAATCCAGATGCCTTTTAACTGTTATAATTGTAGCAGCCTCCAGTCAGGGTATTCATCACCACTGCATTCAGAGTGTTTAGCCTGGTCAGAATTTGATTTTTTTTTATACGAGTATCTTCCAATCCTCTAAACTTCAGTGAAAACCAGGGTTTTCTGACAATGGCATGAAAGGGTGCTCCTTTAAGCAGTAGAGAAACCAAATATCATAAAATTAAAATATTTATATCTGAAGCCAGTTTAAAAACTCTGGCATCAGATGGCCACTTGTACAATCAGACTAATGAGAAACGCAAACACATATCAATTGACAGTGCAATTCAAATACAAATCTCAAGTCAATGTTTAATTCTTAAAGCTCATTCTCTACATTAGGCATAAGTATTCTCTTGGAATCTTTCAGTTATGTCTAGAAGGCTTCACTTCCAGTTGGACACAAGGCCAAATAACCAGGGGTAGTCACAACACAAACCAATCCAAAATGCTAATCTTCGATCAATTGGAAAAACAGTGGAAGGAATGAAAAACATTCAGAAAAAAGCATTAAGGATAGAGTGGTGATGACACAATTGAAAGTGTTACTGCTGACACGAAGTACTTAAAATATAAAAAATGTTCCATTCTCTGGTGCTATTACCTACCTCGATGAGAACAAAAAAACCTCATGTTTGAAAAAATACTGCATACTGGTCAACATTCTGGAAAGAACTCCTTAAAACTGACCAGCCAACCTTAGTTACACAGTGAAATAAAACAAGTAGGCAGGTTGCTTTATATACTTTGTTTAATCTTAAATGGTGACAAATTCATTCATTTGGCTAGCTAGTTCTTAATTAAGTGTCACTAAATGACAAAGTGTTCAAATTAAAATGAGACAACCAGAAACCTCAAAGTGATGACGATAGAAAAAACAAATTTACAATATAAAAAGTGTACAGCAACTGTCAGATCACACATTGAGAGGAATTTTGTAATCTGACCTGTGGCAGTGAATAGAATTTAATCAGGTGGAGAGGTTGATGGGTGAGAATCGGGCCACCTACAGCCTGATTAATTCTATGCTGGACAGTCTCCCTGTCCCGCTGCCAATATAGGCTAAACAGGCAATTCATTCCCAGTTAGAGCCTCATCCTGCCAAAGCAGATATTAATTCAGTACCAATTGTGATAACAGCTGCTTTTCTTGTAAAGGTTGGGGCGGGGTGAGGAATGCACGGGGCGTTTGCCATCCAGGGAGCACAACAAGCAAACTCAGGAGTAAGGGAAATGCCTAGTTCAAAGAATTCAATGCCTGAGGGATATGGCACTTCATTGGTTGTCAGGGAGGGGAGGTGAAAGCCAATACCAAATTCATGTGTCTCCTCCACATGCAATCAATCATCCTTATCTCTATTCTATTAAAGATCATCGCGGGTGTCATACCAGGGGTCTTCATCCTGGAAAAAGACCTGCTACTGCGCCCCACAAGGTAGTGTATGGAACATAACATGGTGGGCCTTCCCATCCACAATTTCCACAAGATTCCATCTGCAATTGTCAAACTACATCGGATTCCAATTTTGGCTTTCCCCATTCATCAATTCAAGTTTAAACTGCACAAAGGCATTAGATATTTCAGGTCAACATTTTCTGCTTACAACACATTTATAATGCCAAAGTGGCATTCCTGGATTTTAAAAATAGAAGTTGATTCAATAGGATGAGAAATTGACAAACAGGCAAACATAAGACATGTCCTGTGAGGACAACATTTTAATCTTACACTTTACAAGTACTCTTGTAGAAAAGTCTTAAATTACTTTTTACAGAGAGTTCTTTCTAGATAGCAACCTTCAAAATCCAGGACACAATGAAACTGCCTCAGTGAAAGAAGGGTATCTCATAGCCGATGACTATTCACAGAATCTGTATCGACAAACTTTTGCAAATTTGGTTTAAAATCTCAAATATGCAATGCTCCTCTGTATTTTACTGGAATTTAACTTTTTTGTTCTTCTTTCTCTCAGCTTTAAGTACATCGTCATGAGCCTTCCTCTTAGCTGCCAACTTGTTTTGCTGGAGAGAGAGATTAAAAATAAAGGTTGGATAGAGTAACAATAGTGTTAAAATACAAGTCTTCAAATTTTAAACAATGGTAGCTAGCAAAAGGAAAACAGGAATTTCACTTCACAATCTAGAAATTAAGTTAATTTCCTGGGTTGCCATTAAATTTCCTGACCAGAACAGTACAAATTGCTTTTTTAAATACAAAAACATTGAGCTTGTTCTACACAGATGCTGCCTGACCTGCTCAGTTTTTCCAGGCTTTTCTTATCTCATAAGACAGTCACCAAGAAATCCCAACAGGATATTAACAAACTTCTTCAACCAAGAGTGGAAGAATATGGAAATTGTTCTCACAGGAAGTGCTTGAAATGACCAGTATATACATGTTTAAGGGAAAACTTGACAAAAGTGGAATAAATGCTTAAAATGCTGAATTTAGAGGATGAGAGACAAGATTGGAGGGACTGAGTACAGAATAAACATTGCTGCATTGCCTGGTGCTGAATGGTTTCTTTCTGTTTTGTACCTACCATATATTCCTACATTTATGCTGGTAGGAGACTGGGTATTATCCTATAGAAAGCAAATGTCAGTCTGTTTCTCCCCAGCTATCAGTCAACCTTATAAAAGTCACGTTTTGAAGCGGAGGGACAGGGAAGAAAAGGAATGCGAACTGAACATCGTGAATATGAAAGACTGTTTTATTCCCACTAGTTGGTCCCCTTATAGTTTAAGAATTATAAGAATTTCAATTATTTCCAATAAAAATGTGGGCATATGCTTTTTTTCCCTCATATAAAGACATAAAGCCTTTCTTTTAAGCAAAAGTAAACTTCAGGTAGTGTGTCACAAATGGTTACATGAGGGCCAAACAGCATCTAGTACACATGCAGGATTAAATACTCAACTGAACTTAAATAGGAAATGAGTTAAAAGTTGCAACTCAAATTCATCGTTGAGAAGACTTGTGGTTTTGACTGGCCTACTCAATAAGGTCAGATTTTTGGTTCCAATTATTTTGTATGCTAAAACCATAATGTGCTCCAGTCAATGTAAACAAGGAAGACATTCAAGCCTGCAAGCAATGCAAATGAGGAAAACAAGCTATTCAGCCTTGAAAGAAAAAGAGACTTACAGTGCATTTCCATTTTAGTTCAGTCTTGGTACGGAGCCAGTCAGTTAAACTGATCCTTTAATTTTGGCTTGCACTCACTCGCTCTATTGTAACATTTTCATCTTACACTTTCAAAGATTTAGCTCCTTACTTACAAAATGTGGTACAGCTTTATGAACCTCCCTTCCATAATACTGAGGTTTTTCTTTGCCTCACCTTATTCCTGGTGCCCCTTTCACTGGGTAATAATATCTAGACTTAAGGACTGAACCAACAAAAAAGATCTTATCATTTAAGGCCACCCCTCGTTAGCCCTCAACACTTGCAATAAATTCAATTACTAGTTTTTGGGTAACAATTTTGCTCCCACCAAGATCTGTGAAGAAATGAGAATGATGTTTCCAGTCTTAGTTAGACCCTTTAAGAAAATCTTAAAGACTTGTATATTGTCATATCTTATTTAGTACTCAAGTACTTAAGACCACACAGCATTTCACACTGTAGAAATAAAAACTGATGAAAATACAAACCTCACGAACTTTTCTCTTCTTGCCAAACATAATTTTGTTGTACAAATACTTCTCTTTTTTCTTCATCATCATGATAGCTAGGCGCTTCTCTTCGGCTTGTTCTCGTTGGGATGCTTCTGTTTTGTTTTCCAGCTTGACTGCTCCTGCAGTTACTTCCACATTCAGTTGCTGTGGAAACATCCGTAAAATCAGTGACTCAAGAAATACAACCAAACGGATTAACTTGTGGGTTCATAAGTAGTCAACGAACAGCTAATCTCTTCCTGAGTATTCTTATGAAGATGCTGAAACATGCAAGTACACCAATTTTGCAGCTACAGCAAAACAATCTTCCACTTGAATTGTAGCAGTATTTTTTCTCAAAGCACTTGGGTGTATTTGACTGTCTGTTTATGACAAAGATGCATGTTAGAAGTCAACGCTCAACTTGCTACAATTAGGCTTTTTATACTTTTGGGGAAAAAAACTCAATTTGCAGGAGATACCAAAATGTCTAATTATATAGTTGAAAATTCTCTGCAAAAAAAAACTTAAGGAACACGACTGTTCCAAAACAGTAAGAAATTCCTTCCTAACACTATTTACGTTCTGCTATATGACTGCTGTTCTATATTCTATGTCATGGTCCAGTTAAGCCACTGTTTAAGAAGGGTGGTAAGGACAAGCCAGGGAACTAAAAACTAGTGAGCCTGAGGTTGGTGGTGGGCAAGTTGTGGGAGGGGATCCTATATGTACATATATTTGGAAAGACAAGGACTGATTAGGGATAATCAACGTGGCTTTGTGCGTGGTAAATCATGTCTCACAAACTTGATGGAGTTTTATGAGGAAGTAACAAAGAGAATTGATGAGGGCAGAGCAGTAGATGTGATCTATATGGACTTCAGTAAGGCATTCGAAAAGGTTCCCCATGCGAGACTGGTTGGCAAGGTTAGATCTCACGGAGTACAGGGAGAACTAGCCATTTGGATGCAGAACAGGCTCAAAGGTAGAAGACAGAGGGTGGTGCTGGTGGGTTGTTTCTCAGACTGGAGGCCTGTGACCAGTGGAGTGCAGCAAGGATCAGTGCTGGGTCCTCTACGTTTTGTCGTTTATATAAATGATTTGGATGTGAGCATAAGAGGCACAGTTAGTAAGTCTGCAGATGACACCAAAATTGGAGGTGTAGAGGACAGCGAAAAGGGTTACCTCAGATTACAACAGGATCTGGAGCAGATGGGCCAATGGGCTGAGAAGTGGCAGATTTAATTCAGATAAATGTGAGGTGCTGCATTTTGGGAAAGCAAATCTTAGCAGGACTTATTCACTTAATGGTAAGGTCCTAGGGAGTGTTGATGAACAAAGAGACCTTGGAGTGCAGGTTCACAGCTCCTTGAAAGTGGAGTTGCAGGTATATAGGATAGTGAAGAAGGCGTTTGGTATGCTTTCCTTTATTGGTCAGAGTATTGAGTACAGGAGTTGGGAGGTCACGGGGCAACATTTCCACACAGAGGGTGGTACATGTATGGAATGTGCTGCCAGAGGAAGTGGTGGAGGCTGGTACAATTGCAAAATTTAGGAGGCGTTTGGATGGGTATATGAATAGGAAGGGTTTGGAGGGATATGGGCTGAGTGCTGGCAGGTTGGACTAGATTGGGTTGGGATACCTGGTTGGTTAGGCCACTGATGGAATATTGAGTGCAATTCTGGTCTTCTTCCTATCGGAAAGATGTTGGGAAACTTGAAAGGGTTCAGAAAAGATCTATAAGGATGTTGCCAGAGTTGGAGGATTTGAGCAATGGGGAAGAGGCTGAACAGGCTGGGGCTGTTTTCTCTGGCGCGTCGGAGGCTGACGGGTGACCTTATAGAGGTTTACAAATTTATGAGGAGCATGGATAAGGTAAATAGGCAAAGTCTTTTCCCTGGGGTCAGGGAGTCCAGAACTAGAGGGCATAGGTTTAGGGTGAGAGGGGAAAGATATAAAAGAGACCTACGGGGCAACATTTCCACACTGAGGGTGGTACATGTATGGAATGTGCTGCCAGAGGAAGTGTGGAGGCTGGTACAATTGCAACATTTAGGAGGCATTTGGATGGGAATATGAATAGGAAGGGTTTGGAGGGATATGGGCTAAGTGCTGGCAGGTTGGACTAGATTGGGTTGGGATACCTGGTCGGTATGGACGGGTTGGATCAAAGGGTCTGTTTCCATGCTGTATATCTCTATGACTCTAAGAAGTGTACAGCACAGAAACAGGCCCTTTGGCCCACAGAACTAAAGAATATTCACTGAAGGTTCAAGTAATGTGTATACCTCTCATCTGGTCCAGACAGATATGGCAAAAAAATCTGTGACAATCAAGTAACTGAAACCGCTCATAAGCAGATGTAGGTTTGGAGGAGGAAATCTTAACTCACCTAGCCCCACTTGGGAGTGGTACGCCTTTCCTGATTTTGCAGGAGCACCATTGCTCAATGTGTGCATGGACTGTAGGGTGATATGAACCTTGGAATACTTATGCACTGTAACAGCTGACATCTGAAAATAGGGCTATGTGAATTAAACAGGCCCACCCCCAAATCGAAGTCTCTAATTTGCCATGGTTGAAATCAGGAGTTCCACAGGCTGGAGTTTAATTTTCAAAGTGTAAGTATTATGTCATAACAAAAGACTGAATCTTACACGTATTTAAATCAAAAGGCTCCTTCTATTGGAACTCACTTTGTTTTTCACCTTCTCAGCCTCCATTTTCTTCAGCATTTCTTCATCTTGCTTTTCAGTTTCATCCATATCCTCATCTTCTTCATCCTCAGACTCATCATCCTGTTCATCCTCTTCGGATTCATTTTGGCTTTCATCTATGATAAAAACCATGATACATGCAAGTTGTATGATAACAGTGACCACTCAAAACAAATTGCATAAAAAGAGACATGGTGAAACCGGATCCCCCTATCAATGCTCATAAAGGGGAGGAAGCTTAAGTCAGCTTTTCAAAAAACATGGCTGACATTTGTCTTTTAAGGGGGTCATGGGTATCAGTAGCACTAACAAGTTTCATAATCATCTTGGGTAAAGTTAAACATTTTTAAAAATAGTTCTTTGTCTTTTTGATTTCAATGTTATTTGCACTTGGAGTAGATTTTAATTGTATTTTTAAATAATGTCTCACTTTTCTCCTCCAACTGCAACTTTTCCCTCAAAATTTCAATTACTGAATTACCAACCTTTATACTTTACTTTCATTAACTTCAATTACTCCATTCTTAATTGGACACAGCATGATATTGACAGATGCTGTTAATTTTCAATCCAAGATGGATAAATTTTTGTAAAGCAAAACGTATCAAGGGAACATGGACCAAAGGCAGATTTATGGAATTAGGCCACACATCAACCATTATCTCACTGAATGGTGGAACAGGTGTGAAGGGCTGAAAGCCCATTCCTGTTCTTATGTTCAGATGTTTTTAATCAGGTGGAATTTAACATTGAGATCAGAAAGTGCAAGGTAGGCATTAACAACTTGCATTTGTATGTAATAGAATATCGCAAAGTGCTCTATAGGACCGTTCTAAAAGAAAATATGACACCAAACTACATAAGGAGATATTAGATCAGATGGGCAAAAGCTTAGTTTTATGGAGCATTTTACAGGAAGAAAGTGGGATAGAGAGGCAGAGAGGAACAGGGATGTAAGGAATTCCATAGCTTAAAGCCTTTGAAAGAGTGACAGGCAATGGTGCAGCAAGTGAAGTCTGAAAATGCTGAAGTGCCCAGAACAAAAGGAATACAGATACCCTGGGGCATTATGGGGATGAAAGGAAATAGGTTTCCCAACTATAAACATCACGATCAGAACTTAACTAGACCAGATATACAATACTACAGCTAATGCAGGTGAGAGGCTTGGAGTTACACAGTTAACTAGTACCTATCTACCACCTACAAACACAAGTCAGGTGTGAGATTGAATGTTCTGGACAGGTGCAGCTCCATAAGACAAAACCAGAAGTTGGCTATTTGGCCACTGAGTGTGCTCTAAATTCAGTGAGAACACTGCTGATCTGATAATCCTCAAGTATATTTTTCTGCCTTTTCTCCTTGATTGCCTCACTAATTTTTAAAAAATCTATCAAAGCAGTAAAAGTAATCATGTCCTAGCCCCTACAGCCCTCTATAGTAAAGAATTCCATAGACTGACAACTCAAATAATTTGTTAGATATGACTTAAATGGGTGCACCCTCTTACACTACAATTATACTCTCTGGTCCTAAACTCTGCCACAAGGGGAAACAACCTCTCTACAACTACCCTGTCTAGCCCGTAAGAATCTAATGTGTTTCAATAAGGTCACATCTCATTTTCCTTAATACAGGCACAACCTATTCAACCTCTCCTCACAAGAAACTCCACACCTCCGTCATGCACAGGATCAATCTGGTGAATATTCTCTGGACTACCTCCAAGTTGGTGGCACGGTGGCTCAGTGGTTAGCACTGCAGCCTCATAGTACCAGGGACCTGGTTTGATTCTGGCCTCGGGTGAGACTGTGTGGAGTTTGCACTTTCTTCCAGTGTCTGCTTGAGTTTTCTCCGGTTGCTCTGGTTTCCTCCCACCAAATCCAAAGATATGCAGGTCAGGTGAATTGGCCATGCTAACTTGTCAATAGTGTTAGGTACATGAGTAAATATAAAGGTTGGGGAATGGGTCTGCGTGGGTTACTTTTCAGATGGTCGGTGAGGACTTGTTGGGCTGAAGGGCATGTTTCCATACTGTAGGCAATTAATCTAATCAATGCCAGCATACCTTTCCTTAGTTCGGGCTTCACAGTATTCTAGATGTTGTGTCAACTAGCATAATTTTAGCATGACACAGGTACTGTGTTTCCTTTGAAATCAAGGCAAATGTCATTTGCCCTCCCTATTGCCTGAACTTTTGTTCATAATGCATACTGTCTTCCTAATCACTTGTCCTTTCACCTATTTTTGTGAAATTTGCAAACTTGGCGATAATACATTCACTTTGCTCAACCAAGACATTAATCAATTGTAAATAACTGTGGCCCCAGCACTGATTAACTGGTTGCCATTGTGAAAATGTTTGCCTTATCCCAAATCTATTAGTTGGCCAATCCTCTACCACAGTCAACAATAGCCTTACCTTAAGTAGCCCTATATGCAGTACCTTATCAAATTCTTTGAAAATTAAAGTATATTACATCTACTGCGTCCCCTTTATTTATACTGCTTGTTACAACACTCAAAACATATTACAATTCACGAAAAAGAAAACCATATGACAGACACTCCAATGCCTTCAACATTCACTTCCTTCACCCACCAATGCACAATGGCAGATAGCATACCACCTAATGGATGCAATGCAGCAATACATCAGGCTCCTCCAACACACAACTTCTAACACCAAGACACAGCAGATGCATGGGACCATCATTACCTGCATGTTCCTCTCTAAACTAATTACCATCCTGATTTAGAACTATATTGCTGTTTGTTCACTGTTGTTGGGTTAAAATCCTAGAACTGCCTTCCTAACAGTACTGTGCTCACCCCCATACCTCAAACACTGCAGCGGTTCAAACAGTCAACTCCCCACTTTAGGGAATTATGGTGGGTCCAGCCCAGCCTATGATGGCCATATTCCCAGAATGAATAAAAACAAAAGACAAACCAATGGATGTGAATATGTCAGGAATCTTTGCAAGGACAGAAGAACCAACTTTGATTTTTTTTTTGTTGAGGTAGTGTTGGAGTGATGTTAATAGTACTTTTGAAAGATGGAGAATGGCACTGTATTGAGAAGCATGAATATATCAATAAGACTGAGGTACAGGTCAAGTATGTAATACAACTGGTAAAACCTTTTGAAGGTATTTACATCAATTCATGCCCATTATGAAAGAGTTGCATAAAGTCATTTAAAATGAGCAAGCATTATCGACAAGACTGCTTTCAGTTTTGCAAGTCAACCAATTTAGACCATTTTTTCCCCAACTTATGAAGTTTTATATTTTTGTAAATCATAAATCTATTAAACAGAAATTGATGTCTAAAAATTTTGTACCTCAAACTCCTGATCCCCTTAAGCTTGCAAATCAGGATAAATTAGAGTAGTGTTCAGGGAGAATATGTGCATTTGGAAATAAACTAAATACAAATTAACGAATCAGCCAGCTTACACGTGCTCTCGCCTCTCTGAATGGCCAAAAGTTTGAGTTTCTCTGGTGGAATGTAGTCTCCTTCTTTCTCCTCCACAAATGGGGACAGGTGAGGTGGTAAGATTACTCCCAGAAAATAAGCTTCTACAGGAAGAAGTGTTTTAGTATTAACACTATCATAGACCCACTGAGGCTGGATATAATACCTGCAAGTTAAAAACAGAGAAGAAAATAATTGGAGCAGTTTAGCCAGTTATAGTAAAAATGAAAGTAGGTACATCAAACAGAGAATTCACTTTGAATGGAGAAAAAAGAAGAGTACCTCATCACTTTCAATGGTACAATGTCAGATTCAAATTCCAAGCCTGTATTGGTAGGCTAGCTTTAGCCATAGCATTCCATTGTTCCAGCTCCACTGCTGGCTGCTATACCACAACTATCCATTTCAAGGAAGGAGATGCAGAGCAGATACGGAGACTTAATAAATTGTGTGACTCATCTTAAAAGTTGGTGGTTAACCTTTCACAATATGCTTTTTTGCCTTCTACTCCTTCATGGAGGAGAATGTTGTTGGTTAGCCCAGCCTTTATTGCTCATCCCAGAGAACAGTTAAGAGTCAACCACATTGCTGGTGGCCTGGAGTCACATGTAAGACCATAAGACAAAGGAGTGGAAGTAAGGCCATTCGGCCCATCGAGTCCACTCTGCCATTCAATCATGGCTGATGGGCATTTCAATGCCACCTACCCGCACTCTCCCAGTATCCCTTAATTCCTTGTGAGATTAAGAATTTATCAATCTCTGCCTTAAAGACATTTAACATCCCGGCCTCCACTGCGCTCCATGGCAATGAATTCCACAGGCCCACCACTCTCTGGCTGAAGAAATGCCTCCTCATTTCCTTTTTAAAATCGATCCCCTCTAATTGTAAGGCTGTGCCCATGGGTCCTAGTATCCCTGCCTGACGGAAACAAATTCCTAACTGTCCACCCTAAGCAACGCATTATCTTGTAAGTTTCTATTAGATCTTCTTCTAAAATCTAATGAATACAATCCCAGGATCCTCAGCCGTTCATTGAATGTTAGGCCTATCATTCCAGGGATCATCCGTGTGAATCTCTACTGGACAGGCTCCAGTGCCAGTTTGTCCTTCCTGAGGTGTGGGGCCCAAAACTGGATACAGTATTCTAAATGGGGCCTAACTCTCAGAAGCACGTTACTGCTTTTACATTCCAACTCTCTTGAGATAAATGACAACATTACATTTGCTTTCTTAACCACAGACTCAACCTGCAAATCAACCTTTAGAGAATCCTGGACTAGCACTCCCAGATCCCTTTGTACTTTGGCTTTAGGAATTTTCTCACCGCTTAGAAAATAGTCCGTTTCTGTATTTTTTTCCCCCGAAGTGCAAAACCTCACATTTGCTCACATTGAATTTCATCAGCCATTTCTTGGACCACTCTCCTAAACTGTCTAAATCTTTCTGCAGCCTCCCCACCTCCTCAGCACTACCTTCCTGTCCACCTAACTTTGCATCATCGACAAACTTTGCCAGAATGTCCCCAGTCCCTTTATTATTAACATGTTAAAATGAACTACTGCGGTCCCAACACTGAACCTTGCAGGACACCAATTGTCACTAGCTGCCATTCCGAAAAAGAACCTTTTATCCCAGATCTCTGCCTTGTAGGCCAGACCAGGTAAGGATGGCAGTTTCCTTCCCTAAAGGGCATTAGTGATACAAATGGGTTTTTCCAATAATCAACAATGGATTCACAATTATCATTAGACTGTTAGTTCCAGATTTTTACGGAATTAAAATTCCACCATTTGTTGTGGTGGGATTGGAACCCAAATTCCTAGAATGTTACTTGAATTAGTGGATTAACAGTCCAGTGATAATACCAGAGGCCATTACCTCTCCCATGGCGTTGTTAGGCAAGGGGATCACATTCTGATTATATTGTTCACTCGCTCATTTCACAATGAAGAATTTAGGCTTATTACAAAACGTAAAAAAAAATTATTGGCATTCATTGAATTATAGATTTAACTGTCCTGGAAGCCCAAGGAAAATAACATGCGGAATGCTTAGAAAAGCAAAATAAATGCTTTTAATTTAAATATATCCATAGAACATAGAACATAGAACAATACAGCGCAGTACAGGCCCTTCGGCCCTCGATGTTGCGCCGATCAAAGCCCACCTAACCTACACTAACCCACTATCCTCCATATACCTATCCAATGCCCGCTTAAATACCCATAAAGAGGGAGAGTCCACTACTGCTACTGGCAGGGCATTCCATGATCTTACGACTCGCTGAGTGAAGAACCTACCCCTAACATCAGTCCTATATCTACCCCCCCTTAATTTAAAGCTATGCCCCCTTGTAATAGCTGACTCCATACGTGGAAAAAGGTTCTCACTGTCAACCCTATCTAACCCCCTAATCATCTTGTACACCTCTATCAAATCACCCCTAAACCTTCTTTTCTCCAAAGAAAACAACCCCAAGTGCCTCAGCCTTTCCTCATAGGATCTTCCTACCATACCAGGCAACATCCTGGTAAACTTCCTCTGCACCCGTTCCAGTGCCTCCACATCCTTCCTATAGTATGGCGACCAAAACTGCACACAATATTCCAGATGCGGCCGCACCAGAGTCTTATACAACTGCAGCATGACCTCAGGACTCCGGAACTCAATTCCTCTACCAATAAAAGCCAGTACGCCATATGCCTTCTTCACTGCACTATTTACCTGGGTGGCAACTTTCAGAGATCTATGTACATGGACACCAAGATCCCTCTGCTCTTCCACACTACCAAGTAGTCTACCATTAGCCCAGTAATCCATCTTTTTATTACTCTTACCAAAGTGAATCACTTCACACTTAGCTACATTGAACTCCATTTGCCACCTTTCTGCCCAGCTCTGCAGCTTCTCTATATCCCGCTGTAACCTGCCATATCCTTCCTCACTGTCTACAACTCCTCCGACTTTCGTATCATCCGCAAACTTGCTCACCCAACCTTCTAACCCTTCCTCCAGGTCATTTATAAAAATGACAAACAGCAATGGTCCCAAAACAGATCCTTGCGGAACACCGCTAGTGACGGCACTCCAAGATGAACCTTTGCCATCAACTACTACCCTCTGTCTTCTTCCAGTGAGCCAATTCCTAATCCAAACCTCCAACTCACCCTCAATGCCATATCTCTGTATTTTCTGCAGTAGCCTACCATGGGGGACCTTATCAAACGCATTACTAAAATCCATATATACCACATCTACCGCTTTCCCCTCATCTACCTCCTTAGTCACCTTCTCAAAGAATTCAATAAGGTTTGTGAGGCACGACCTGCCCTTCACAAAACCATGCTGACTATCCTTGATCACATCATTCTTATCCAGATGTGCATAAATCCTATCCCTTACAATTCTCTCTAAGACTTTGCCCACAACAGAAGTGAGACTCACTGGCCTATAGTTACTAGGATTATCCCTACTCCCCTTCTTGAACAAGGGATCCAGAAGATTTAAATATCAGTTAAAATAACGGACAGATTTCAAAGACATGCAATAACTATTTTTGAAACAAACTCTCCATCAGTCATAGGGTCATAGAGATGTACAGCATGGAAACAGACCCTTCGGTCCAACCCGTCCATGCCGACCAGATATCCCAACCCAATCTAGTCCCACGTGCCAGCACCCAGCCCATATCCCTCCAAACCCTTCCTATTCATATACCCATCCAAATGCCTCCTAAATGTTGCAATTGAACCAGCCTCCACCACATCCTCTGGCAGCTCATTCCATACACCTACCACCCTCTGCGTGAAAAAGTTGCCCCTTAGGTCTCTTCTATATCTTTCCCCTCTCACCCTAAACCTATGCCCTCTAGTTCTGGACTCCCCGACTCCAGGGAAAAGACTTTGCCTATTTATCCTATCCATACCCCTCATAATTTTGTAAACCTCTATAAGGTCACCCCTCAGCCACCGACGCTCCAGGGAAACAGCCCCAGCCTGTTCAGCCGCTCCCTGTAGCTCAGATCCTCCAACCCTGGCAACATCCTTTTAAATCTTTTCAAGTTTCCCAACATCTTTCCAATAGGAAGGAGACCAGAACTGCACACAATATTCCAACAGTGGCCTAACCAATGTCCTGTACAGCCGCAACATGACCTCCCAACTCCTGTAGTCAATACTCTGACCAATAAAGGAAAGCCTACCAAACGCCTTCTTCACTATCCTATCTACCTGCGACTCCACTTTCAAGGAGCTGTGAACCTGCACTCCAAGGTCTCTTTGTTCAGCAACACTCCTTAGGACCTCACCATTAAGTGTACAAGTCCTGCTAAGCATTGCTTTCCCAAAATGCAGCACCTCGCATTTATCTGAATTAAACTCCATCTGCCACTTCTCAGCCCATTGGCCCATCTGGTACAGATCCTCTTGTAATCAGAGGTAACCCTCTTTGCTGTCCACTACACCTCCAATTTTGGTGTCATCTGCAAACTTACTAACCGTACCTCTTATGCTCACATCCAAATCATTTATGTAAATGACAAAAAGTAGAGGGCTCAGCACTGATTCTTGTGGCACTCCACTGGTCACAGGCCTCCAGTCTGAAAAACAACCCTCCATCACCACCCTCTGTCTTCTAACTTTGAGCCAATTCTGTATCCAAATGGCTAGTTCTCCCTGTATTTCATGAAATCTAACCTTGCTAATCAGTCTCCCATGGGGAACCTTGTCGAACGCCTTACTGAAGTCCATATAAATCACATCTACTTCTTCAAAAAACTCAATCAAGTTTGTGAGACATGATTTCCCACACACAAAGCCATGTTGACTGTCCCGAATCAGTCCCTGCCTTTCCAAATACATGTACACCCTGTCCCTCAGGATTCCCTCCAACAACTTGCCCACCACCGAGGTCAGGCTCACCAGTCTATAGTTCCCTGGCTTGTCTTTACCGCCCTTCTTAATGGGTCGCACCACGTTTGCCAACCTCCAGTCTTCAGGCACCTCACCTGTGACTATCGATGATACAAATATCTCAGCAAGAGGCCCAGCAATCACTTCTCTACCTTCCCACAGAGTTCTTGGGTACACCTGATCAGGTCCTGAGGATTTATCCACCTTTACCCATTTCAAGACATCCAGCACTTTCTCCTCTGTAATCTGGACATTTTGCAAGATGTCACCATCTATTTCCCTACAGTCTATATCTTCCATATCCTTTTCCACAGTAAATACTAATGCAAAATGTTCATTTAGTATCTCCCCCATTTTCTGTGGCTCCACACAAAGGCCACCTTGCCAATCTTTGAGGGGCCTTATTCTCTCCCTAGTTACCCTTTTGTCCATAATATATTTGTAAAAATTCGTTGGATTCTCCTTAATTCTATTTGCAAAGCTATCTCATGTCCCCGTTTAGCCCTCCTGATTTCCCTCTTAAGTATACTCCTATTTTCTTTATATTCTAAGGAATCACTCGATCTATCCTGTCTATACCTGACATATGCTTCCTTCTTTTTCTTAACCAAACTCTGAATTTCCTCAGTCATCCAGCATTCCCTATACCTACTAGCCTTCCCTTTCACCCTGACTTCAACGTGAAAAAAGAACCTAAACCAAGATCATTTATTGCATTTCATCCGGAGCAAGGTTAGGTGGGTAAAGAAATAACTTGCTCTTAACTGGATTGTGTGTTTTGGGCATGCAGCCAATGTCTAAAATATGTGACTAACAAGTGGAAAGCAGAAATGGAATAGGTTAACATGGTCTTGCTGTTCAAGAATGCAAGTCTGTGCCATGATCATGAACTATTTTATTTTAGATTTCTAACAGCTACAGTATTTTGTGCTCAGGTTCTTAAAGCAAGAAATGGAGGACACTGAATTAATTGTTTGTTTTCAGATATAATGGAAGTAGAAGTCAACACCGATAAGAAAAGCAAACTCATACTTACGGGACCTAGCATTTCAGTTTACATGAAGTCATACCTGTTAATAAACTGCTTATCCAGATTTGGCCTGTCCACAATCTGATGAGTAATGGTATCATCTGTTACAGGATAGGTCGCACCTATACAAAGTGACTTATCCCATGATACCTTGCCTCCAAAACACCTAAAAAAAAGTTTTAAAGTGGTTCAAAAGTTATTTTCTCCCTAAAACAGTTCTTCAAAGTAATGAATAAATACATTTAGAACAGAGTGAAATGTCAGCCACAGTTCCCACTCCAACCTGTTGCTACTGAGTCATTCCCCTGCAAATTATGCACGTGAATACTGAGCAAGAAGAGGTGGGCTCCATATGTTCTCCTATATATAATCAAATAGCTTATTGATATTCAGTGTCTCTGGAATCACACTCAAGTGAAATTGGTCAGATTGTGAAACTGTTCCTTCACAAAATTCATTGCCAGAGGACAAAAAGGATAGAAAAGCATTTGATTGCTTTTTTTTTTACTAATTTCATCAGTCATCAATTATTATGTTGACCAACTTTATCAGACAATTAGCAAAACCTCTTAGACTTGAAGATACGAGGTTCAATGTATCAGTTGATGCACCAAGTAGCTACATTTAGGGGATAAAGAGGAGGTGAAAATGTGCATACATCAGTGAGAACAGAATTGGTTTGGCCTCATGGTCAGTCAACCTCAGTCAGTCAGATAACCAATGGAATTGACAAATGAATAATGGTTGTGAGGTACAAACTGTATCCCAGAAGCAACAAGTTGACACCATCAGAAACAACTGAATGGGTTGAAGGATTAAAAATTGATCACATACAATAGAACTAGTAACATACCTTATGACAAATGCCAGTGATTCACGTGGAACTTCTCTGTTTAAGAAAAACTTTAACCCCTCAAACAACTTCTTCTGTTTTTCTAGCATTTGTTGTTCTTTTTGCCTCTCTTCAAGCAGTACTGCGTTTTCCTGAATAAATTATAGAAGTTACTCCAGTGTACCATATTATTTTGCCACTGAGAATAACCTCATACTCACAAATGAAAAACTGCCTCTATAACCTGGCAAACATTCAGTTTTAATCAGACAGACATGCACTTATAAAAACCAAAAGAGGTACACAAATCTATTAAGTTTCTGTAGGTAGAAAGTACTGCTTTATATTTCATTGTTCACATATTTGTCCCATAAATACTAACTTCCAAACTAAGTTTGAAAACTGTATTTTACTGTGTTATTAACAAATCAACCTGCCAACTTAATTTGACATTGGCTTAACATTCCTTTCCTTAGTAACAACATACAAATGCATCAACGTGAGCTAACAGAATACTAAGGGAAGATTAAACATACGCTGAAAGCAAGTTTTTAATGGACAATCTGGTTGAGTGCACAAAAACAAACTAAAACCTGAAAGCTCATAAGTCTTCAAAGAGAGGCCAATCTCGGTGGTTTTGTAAATCATTCAAAAATGTCACAAGGTCGCAAAGGATATGGCGCAATAAAAAATTATTTTTTCAAGTGCTATTTTGGGAGTAACAATGTTTATTTGTGCAATATTAAGTTATGTTTGTGTGCCTTGGGAAATTAAACAATTTATTTTTACTAAAATGGACTTCTAGAAAAGGTTAGACTTTTTGATGATTCCTTACCCAAGTGGTAACGACTTGTATGCGAGTCTCAAGAATTAACTTTTGTAGATACAAGCCCATAGACTTTGAAAGTCTGAAGTACTAAAAGTTTTCTTTTAATTTACACTTGTAAACTTTCAAGAAAGACAAGTTTAAGTTAATTCTGTCTTGATCCAACAGTATCACAATCAGCAGTCCACTCCAAGTAAATTTAGGTACTGTGTAAGATATTGTTGAAAAGCTAGATGGAGAAAAATTCAAATAGAGTAACTCTAAGCTGATTAAATTCTGTGTTCATTGCTCTATGGTGCATTCATATTTTATAGCTAGTATCAGGTTTTTTACTTTCAGCATGCAATTGATGCATTTTGGCAATTTAGAGAATCATTACTGGGTGAAGGCTTCCAACTTCAACAACCAAGACCCTATATTTACTATTTTCAATGTCCTCTTGATAATAGTGATAATTAACTCCATGGATGTAAATAATTGTCTGACTGCAATGGTATATAAAAAAAGGATCTGAGCTACAACTGTAGAATTTGATAGATAGTTCTTATGGTCGTCCAGGAAACAGTTCTGCTTGTACTAAGCTGCCCAATCTTCTGTCATGATAATTTAATGAGGCAGAGAGCAAATCAAACACCAAAATATTTAAAATTTAACTGAGCAAAGGAGTTTTCTTTTTCACTGAAAAAACACTTTGTTCAATAATGGCGAACTATACTGGTTTATACTTACTTCTTCTGCAGGGAACTCATCAGGTACCACATCATCCTCTTCACTTGAGGATATCACACGAGCTAAACTTGCACCCAGCGCAGCCAGTTTCTAAGTAAATCACAAAATCAACATCAGTGCTTTGAATAAAATAGCAATTTTTTTCTGAAAGTCAGACTTCAGCCAGGTTCACCACTTACCTCCATATAACTTTCAGAATCCATTGCATATTTCTCTTCATTGTCTTGCTTCAGGTCACTTTCTTCAGCATTGTTTTCAAGCTGAAGATAAATTTTCAGTTTAGTTAGTTTTGTGAAATAAAATGGAAAAGAATCCTCCAAACTTCTCAATCCATAAATCTGTTGTCAATCACAACAGTAGCTACAATATGGGCTGCAGTACGCAAGAAATACAGGCACAGCAAAACAACCAGTAACCACAAAATGGGAACCATAAAGTAACCACTTTATGGGAAGACTCTAAAACAGAGTGAATATAATCGCACATTAAAATGGCTACATAACAGGACAGAGAATTAAAAAAAGCATATATGTAGAACATATCCATTTTATAGCAAAGAGAAAAGGTTTGCTAATCATACAAATATTTCATTATATTACACAACTTACAATGTTTTGGACATTTGTCAATTTTGGTCTTCAGTGATTAGTTTCCCAAACTGAGATAGCAACTTGACATTTTGATGAACCAGATCAGATTTATTTTACTTCCCATCTTTAAATTATTTAACTTGTCTGGATCTTAGCAATAACCAAACACATTTTGATAACTTTATTTCTGAATTCACATTTTTACACAGTAAAAATATGTAGTCCATAAATTATAGATGAATGATTTTGCAAATATGGAAGCTACGTATTAAATCCTGTCCAGTATTTTGAATGCTGCACAAATTAGACAGCATTTTTCCCCCAAAAATGTATTTTTAAAAGAAACAAATCTCAATAGTTAAAGACTCACAGTTCTCACTCATGACCTAATGAAATATCAACAATGGCATTTTATGAATTTATGCATTTAAACAGCTCATAATTCAAAAGGTCACAAATGGAAGTGAAAGAAGGGATGATATGTGCATATATCCAACAAGGGGGCTGAAAGAAATGCAACATGTTTCAACAGTGTTTGTATGTGCTATCCAACAGCTCAATGCAAAAACAAAGCAAAGCACTTTTGCCATACCAGGTCAAACAGTTTGCTTCAACAGCTGGTTTTACAAAGCACCAACTTTGTTTCATGCTCATGTAGTTGGTTATCAAACAGGTTTGTGAAAAAAAAACAAGCATTTTCCACAGGGAGATTCCCTTACTTTTCAGGCAACACTACTCATTTGTCTATCAGTAACCAACTGAAGGGCAGTGCTGGAAGAGTTTTGCTAGATGATTGCCCACTAGCTTTCTCAGGGCGTGGAATGTACCTAGCAAACATTTCAACCATATTGAACATTCCAAAAGTGTTTATGCTTGAAAAAAATGTACAATGTTAGAAAAACAATCACACCGCATTCCCTTCTCACTTTTAAAGAACTATTCCAGCATTGAATACCACTGTACTGTCATTATGAACAAGACTAAGTGGATAACCACTGCATGTGCAAAAAGGTAGAACTTTGGCCTTTGTTGATTTAGAAAAGTTCTTATCATTTCTGAGTAAACGACTTCTGTTTAATTACTTAACACCTGTTGAAACATTAATTCAGCAGAAACATTACCACTGTGGAATTCAAGTTATTGAAACAATAAAATTACTTTGTACTTTTGATGATGATCAATGATTTAACACAACAGGCTGTTCAGTCATTAATACTTTCACTGTCCTAAATATGCTTTCCCATCAGACTTGGCCTACAAACCAAAGAGAACAGAAAAGATACAGTTGCACAAAAACTGAAGAGGGAAGATGAACATATATAATTGAAATCAGATCGTTCAGATATATATTACAAATATGAAGGTGCAAATCACCTCTGGGTCACTTTCAAAGATTAGACTTCTGTCAAATAAATTTAATCTACCTTTGGGGGATAAAGAAGATTGAGGCTCTGGTACAGTCTAAAGTTGACAAATCCAAGAAGGGTTGTGAAAAACTCTGTGAATGTTGCCATCACTCTATAGTCCACATCTGTGGGATGCTGAAAAACACAATTTTAAAACTTAAAGAAGATTTAATTGAATTGTATGACTTAAATCTGGACACACAGAAGCCTTTTAAATGAAAGTATCTGTTTAAAGAAAATTATGCTTTGCTCCACTTGGGAACTACAAAATCTAAATCAAAAGGGGTTTTCTTTATAACGTTAAGCTGTATGTAGTTTGAACAATACATGAAATCAGCAAGACATCCAAAGCAGGAGCGCAAGGATCTACCTGAATAATTTGCTTGGTCAGCATTGAACAGTGGTAGATTAATAGCTAAATATCAGAACAGTACTCCAGATTCCAGTCTACCAGTGAACAACACAAGATTAGCATGTACTGTTATTAAAAGAAAAGCAGAAAATTGGTTGGTTACTATTTTACAGTTTTGTAATTATAGTAAGCATTTCATTATATAGGGCATTAACAACTTGGAACATCTTTACTTCTAACTAGCATTATTTTTCAATCTTGCCAAATGACACCAACCTATCTGGCACGGTTTTAACGATTTCAGAACTGTTCACTTTCAAACTTGGCTGCTGCAAACAGTTGCTGCAATTTATGATGGCACACTTTTCAATTTTCTGTGTGTCTTTTTCTTCAATGATAGTAAAATCAGCATAGAGCTGTGGTGTAGAGAGCACATTATCAATAGTGCTCCCTCATAATTCAAAACTGTTGGCACGTATAAGGGACATTTCTTTAGTCCACTGGGAGAATGAGATCATGAGTAGTTCAGTCCATCATTCTGTGACCTGGAGATAGAGTCAGCCTGATGGCAGACAAACCTCTATCAAAACGTGAGAATTGTGATTAACCATTTAACAAGCAAGTATTACATTCTCATGAACTACTGATTCAGTTAGTGGTAATAGTTTTAAAAGAGCAGTGCAGTCCAATCTCCTAAAAAAGGATACTATGCTTTATGTATTTCTTCCAACATGTACTACTATTTCTACTGTAGTTCCCATCTACCAAACTGAACTCAAGACCCCATCACTGTAAGCTAAGCTGCCAGATTCACACAGCCCATTTTTGGAACAGCAGTGCCAAAGTTAAGAAATATCACATGATTTTCATATGGGACCATTCAAACAATGAATAAAAGGAATTGCTAAGTTCTTTGTTCATCTACCACCAGGCATAATGGAGGCTTTATTGCTAGAAGCCAGCTGCAGTGCCCATACCAATGTTACAAGGGACTCTTTTCAGTAAATGAAAGCTTTTAAAATATTAAAAAAACGCCTACAGCATTGCAGTTGGCTAAACAAATGATAGGCAAGAGGTGGCCTGAGCCTTGTAGCTGTCCAACACACCGAGGAATGCAACACAAGAATTACATTTGACAATGGTTTTAGAGAAATATTTCATTTAAAGTAAAACCCATTGATGTCCATGCTGTTAAACTACAAAAATCCTATATTACAACTAACAGATTTCAAATATATAAAAACTAATATAATCCATTTTACAAAGGAAAGAAAACATTCTGATCAATTTTATTATTACAATATTTCTTGGTTAAGACCACCTTTAGTTACCTTCACAAATTTGCTCATACTTTGAAGGCCAACCTGGTATCCCAAATTCCTGATAAAACAACTGAAGGATATTTTTACTACATACAAATGTCAGTCTTAATACAAAGAAAATGTTCAAGATATTGTGTAGCATTTGTATCTAGATGACGAAGGCTTGGATGAACTTCAACTCAGCCCACTGTCAGCATATCTGCAAATCTGTGGGGAGACCAGTTTTCCCCGAATCAAAAGAAATCCATTAGTCAGCACCTTTCCTGCACTTGTTGGCTGCCATAAAAATAGCTGAGCAGCAGCAGAAGCAATATTAATACAGTGCAGTTTGAATGCTTCAGCCTTCACATACAAGCAAAGATACACTTAATGTTTCTGCACAGTTGGAGAACAAAAGTGTCAAAACATTTATGCTTGTAATAAGTTGGCGTTAAATAAAATAACCAGACTTTTTCCATTCATTCAACTTTACGTGGATCTGTCGGTTTGTCCTCATTTCCAAAGCAAACTTGGAGATTACTGTTGACCAGGAGCAATCACTTAAATATGATGAGCTGTTATAGTGTTTCTCAATCTCAAACAAACAAACAGTCAGTCAGTCAGGACATTCACTAATTTAAAACTATATCTGAGGCGTCAAATCACTAAATAGCTGTATTTGTTTTGTATTAAAATTCAAAAGAAAATAGCTTAGGTTGGAAGAGGTGCAGCGAATGGCCACAATGCCCAGCATTGCCAGTTAAACATATTTGGAGGAAAGGGAATGAGACTGATTAGTCATTTCAGATAGCTCGTGGATGATTTATAAGCAACCAGTCTCCAGTAAAATTCTATGATTGCAACCAAATCTGAACTTCACTTCAACATTGTGAGCAAGCTTTGACTCCTGGCAATCTTGTAACTTTAGCATTAGAATGCCAAACAATTGTTATCTAGTCAGCCTGTGTTTCTGAAGTCGGACTGACTTGTGCTTTAGTATAGCGTGTGAAGTAATCCACAATTATGTTTTGAAACCTGAACCTGCCATGATGACAAAACTGACTTGAAGGAGCACTTCCTTCCAAATTCCACATCTAAACATACAAAGATTAATTTTCTACAAAACAGCAGCATTGGCTTAATTCTTGTTTAAAATGAGCAGGACTTAATCATGAGATGCACTGTTGGTGCAGGCAAACATGTTCCCTTAAAAAAAAATTGAGTTGGGATGAAACGTTACATTTTGAGGTGGTACGAATGCTAACAAAGATATTTCTCCAGCTCTTTGCCACTATGTAACTACCCCAATTCTTTTCCCTCAAAATAGTTTTCTGGGGCTATTGGAAAGTTATTGCAATATTATGAAATTTAAAGGTCAATTCAATGGCTAATAGTGAAATACTGACAAACATTTGAAAATAATCATTCTAGAGACAGCCAGCCAACAATAACACAAGCTACCTGAAACAATACACACTATATTTCAGCATATTCACTCACTACTGTTTTAAAGGGTCATTACACACTACTGAACAGCAAAAATGCAATCTGCCAGACTGCAGTCTAAATACTTACATCATGTGCAAACGTATAGGGCACAATCCAAGTTATCAGTTGACCAAGAATTTCAGCCTGATAATAAATTCCTTTGATAGATAAGAATACCTAGTAAAAAAATTATAATCCATTAATTTAAACCAAAAGGATAAAAAGAGGTTGTCTCAGTAAACAAAAAAGAGCAGTGTAAATGATTTACAACAGCTTTTTAAAATGTATTATGCAGTAAATGTTTGTTATGCAATTAAATTTGGACAATTATTTCTTAAAAGTATAATAAACTATACCACCAACATATAATTTTAATTTGCAAAAAACATATGAAGTATCAATTCATTGGACTCAGAAGAACACAGCACAACTTCTATTAGTAAATCATTTCCATGGTGTTTCAGTGCACATAACATTGCAGCTGCTTATAGATTCAAACAGCATGGAAACAGACCCTTTGGTCCAACTAGTCCACGCTAATTGTATTCCCAAGCTAAACTAGTCCCACCTAGTTTGGGCCATATCCCTCTAAACACTTCCTTTTCATGGAGTTATCAAATATCTTCGAAACATTGTAACGGTACCAACATCCACCACTTCCTCTGGCTGTTCATTCTACATACAAATCACACTCTTAAAAAGGTTGCCCCTCATGTACTTTTAAAAATACCTTAAAAATATGCCCCTAGTTTTGAATTTCCTCACCTTAAGGAAATGATCCTTATCTATGTCCCTCATGATTTTATAAACTTCTACAAGTTCACCCCTCAACTTCCTATGCTCCAGTAAAAATAGCCCAACCCAAAAAACTTTATTTTCTATAACTTGCATATAACAATCCTCAGATTCTATTACGTCTCTTTAATCTTCCAATTTCAGGAGACTGCTAGCTAACTAATTGGCTGCCAGTCTATTGGTGTTAAATTCTGTTGTTATAGATTAAGAGCTTCCTAATTTGAAGCAATGGGAGTGCCCATCAACCCCACTTTATTTGAATTCTTCTGCCAATTTCCTTACCTTCTGAAGGCATTGACTATTTGCTGCTTATGGTTTCATAGCTATCATGAACAAAAGAGCACAGTGGCTTATTTCACCATGCTATACTTGAATTCAGATTCTGAGTTACAGTTCCACATGCAACAACCTTATGAAACAAAGACCCAGGTAAATTAGAATCTACACAGTGAGCACCTGCTATTCACCTATACCAAGTGGGTCTGAATGATCAACACATTCACACAATGTTAGCTAAATTACTCCTGCAAGAGTCATACAGTCATAGAGATGTACAGCATGGAAACAGACCCTTTGGTCCAACTTGTCCATGTCGACGAGATATACCAACCCAATCCAGTCCCATTGCCAGCACCTGTCCCACATCCACCCAAAGCGTTCCTATTCATATACCCAATCAGAAACCTTTTAAATGGTGCAATTGTACCAGCCTCTACCACTTCCTCTGGCCGCTCATTCCATACACGTACCACCCTCTGCGTGAAAAAGTTGCCACTTAGGTCTCTTTTATATGTCTTTCCCCTCTCACCCTAAACCTATGCCCTCTAGTTCTGGACTCTCCCACCCCAGGGAAAAGACTTTGTCTACTTATCCTATCCATGCCCCTCATAATTTTATAAATCTCTACAAGGTCACTAGTCAGCCTCCGATGCTCCAGAGAAAAAGCCCTAGCTTATTCAACCTCTCCCTATAGCTCAAATCTTCCAAACCTGGCAACATCCTTGTAAATCTTTTCTGAGAGTGATCCTCAGGCTAGTCTAATGACCAAATTTCCACAGCATTTCTAATGGAGGCTCTCAGTTTCTCATAACAGTGCCATGGGGACTATTATGAAGAAGGCAGAAACTATTCTATGATATCTGGAGACAATACAATGTATGGGTTTCCTCCGGGCGCTCCGCTTTCCTCCCACAGTCCAAAGATGTGCAGGTCAAGTGAAATGGCCATGCTATATTGCCCATAGTGTTAGGTGCATTAGTCAGGGGCAAATATAAGGTGGGGGCATAGGTCTAGGTGGGTTACTCTTCAGAGGGTTGGTGAAGCCCAAAGGGCCCGCTTCCATACTCTAGGAAATCTAATCTAATCCTAGTACAGGTCTTCAGGTCACAGAATCCCTACAATCTCCATTCGGCCCATTGAATTGCCACCGACCCTCTGAAGGCATTCCACCCAGAACTAGATGCCTGATTCTATTCCTTTAACCCTGCTAATCCACCTAGCCTCTACTCTTTGGACACTACAGGGCAACTTAGCTTGCCAATTCATTTAACCTGCACATCTTTGGACCGTTGGTGGAAACCTCAGCACCCGGAGAGAATGTGAAAACCCCATACAGACAGACACCCAAAAACGGAATCAGGCAGCAGTGCTAACCACTGAACCACCATGCCGCCCAGTGACACCTGTTTTGAGAAAAATCAGAAAGAAATATCAGGTGTTTTAATTAGTTTACACAGACAGGAGGGGAAAAGACACGTTCAAAGAGTATACTATCCACACCTTTCCTCTGCTTCAAACCTTTTCAGTTCTTTAATCAAACCCTTACTCTCATATTCTTGGTATCAGTCCTATTGCCCTTTTCTAGTGCAAGGTTTGTTTTTGCGCAAGGCAAAGAGAATAATAATACAACAATCTAAAGACTAAGTACTGAGCCACCTAACTCCTGTATTCTTATAGTCTATGGTTTTAACTGGCATTCATTAACCAATGCCCTTTTTTGGGTCATCCTGAGATTGCATGAAAAGCAACAGATAAAAATGCAATATTCCTGGTTTCTATTGGGCCTAAAATTCTGGTGGTAGTTCTTTAGGTTTCTTCATCATAATGGACAATTCAGGACTTAACACTGCTGTCTTTACACAATGATAAATCTCTTTTTGCCATTTATCTGCCCAAAATAGATCGAAAACTGGCGACACTTACTTTGTTATTTTTGTATTGCTATCAAATCTAACAAGCACCTCAGATTTTTCTGAGGATCATGTTGTTATTCATAACCGTATGAATAGTACTCTAATCATCAATGCAATTCAATTCAATTATCAATGCACTGAATTGTTAGCTGATAAATCTGTAATTTATCAAAATAACCTTAATGTAAATATGATAAAATATGAACAAATAAAGTCTTTCAGCTTTTCCAGCATTATTGTTTGAAACTGACATTCAGAATCATAGTAGCAAAGACTGATTTAGCAAAAACTTTCCAGGAGTATTTTGAGTGGCTTTCTGTCAATACTCTCGCTCTCCGCAGCAATACCTCACATGATTGCTAATAATCGTGACCCAAATACTTCTCCAGAACCAATCCACCCATATAACATACAATTTGCATGGTTTCAAACTCTCACTGCATTTTAATGTTGTAGATCTGGGAAACATGTACATTACCACTTCTTGTAGTTTATACTGGCAGCAAAAGTTCCAAAAATAAAAATCAATAACCCCACCATCATGCTAAACATAACAACCCCTCTTTCTCCATGCCTACATTTCTGGAAATTATTTCATAATATCAGATTAGCTGAGACTTACCTTTCGAAGTGACCTGGAGGCAATAACAAAATTCATAAACTCCACAGATAGGCGCCGACATAACTGAATTGTATGTACGTGACATTTACCCGTGCGAGGGAATGTGGCAAATAGGAAGCACATAGACAAGGCATCATCAAGATCACGGAGTGCATCTATGAAGGTAGGATACCTTAAAGGTGAAAAAAAATTAAAAATGTTAAAATCTTTTCAAAATTTTGTCAACAGGAAAAACAGGAGCCATAACATTCAACATGAGTTATAAAAATTATGGATTGAATTAGAGCATGGGAGAAAGTAAATAAGTAAATCAGGGTTACAATGTATGCATGTGAAATCATACAGTATAATTTAATAAAGATTGGGGAGTTACTATCACAGACTACCATGTGAGATTATGACGCTTTTATGACAACAAATCTTGTTGAAATAAGGGAAGGACTAGGATTTCAGAAAGAAAGGGAAGGGAAGAAAAAACAAGGGTGATATTTTTGTTTAATGAGAACATTACAATGCTTGTGGAAAGCAGACAAAGAATATTGCTAGTCTATCTTCCCTGGATTCAGGAGTGTTTTCAGAGGATTGGAGATTTGCAAACAATATGCTCTTGTTCAAAAAGGCTGCAAACGTAGCCACAGCAATTACCTATCAGTTGATTTAACTTCAGCTGTGCAAAAACTTCTCGAAACAATTATTTTGGATAGGTTTAATAGTCACATGGAAAAACATGGGCTAATTCAGAATAGTCAAATGGATTCGCTGAAGGGAAAATTGCATCCAATTAACTTGGGAGTCTTTTTTAAAACATTAACAGAGAGAGTTGATGAGGCATACATATAGATTTTAAAAAGGCATTTGATGCACTACCACACAACAGACTTATGAGGAAAGCTACGGGTCATGGAATAAAAGGGACAGTAGCAATGTCGATGGCTGAGGTGTTGAAAACAAAGTAACGGTTAACAGGTATTTTTCAGGCTAGAGGAAGGTTTCTAGTGAAAGTCCTTAGGCTTCAACTTGGACACTGCGTACAGTTCTGGGCACCACTTCTATGAAAACTTGTGAATACATCAGAGAGAATGCAGAAAGCTCTAGGAGGATGGCTCCAGGGAGAAGAAACTTCAGATTAGTGAAGTTGAGACCTTCTCTTTGGAGAGAAGGCAGAGATGAATTTGATAGTTTTCAAAATCATGAGAAATCTGGTCAGAGTATTCAGGAAGAAATGGTTCTCAATCAAAGATGATCAAGAACTATGAGGCAGTTTTACCGTATTATGCAAAAGGAACAAAGGCAAGATGAGAAAGGGCTTTTCCAAAGTCAAATGGTTACGGTGTGGAATGCACAGCTTATCTACTGTGGTGGAGGTTCAATCGAGGCATTTAATTAAAATAATCACCTAATGTGTAAGATTACCAGGAAAAGACAGCAGATTGGCAATAAGTCAAAATTCTCAAGAGAGCCAGTGCAGACAGGATGGGGGTGAACAGTGTCCTCCTGGACTGTAACAATTCTAAGATTCTGTGAACAAATATAGAGATCACCAAAGAGATATCTGTAAAATTTGTAAATCATCTCATTATAATCTGGATCAGAGAATGGCAATTCTCTTCTCAAAAACGTAGCATATCTAACTTCCTGAAGTACACAAGAATATTCTGGTATATTTCTAAGCTCACACAAACAATGCACTGAAGGAGGAGAGTGAGAAAGGAGGATTAGGATGAGGATGAAGAATGAGGTTAAAGTCTTGAACAGTCTTATTTGGGGATGAGGGGTGATGACAGTCACCAGTCATGTTAAAATATAATCAACGTAATGGAGAACAACTGAAGTCTCAGAGTAGAATGAGGAATTGTCCTGAGTGTGTGTTTTGGAAAACTGTAGTCTCTGATCCAACAACTGTCAGGTAATTGTGTGGGACTGCCTTTCAGAGCAGGTTTAAACTGCCAACTGAAGCCTGTAGGCACGAATCACTAACATAACTGAATACCACAGATCTTTTTAAGTCGGATATCCTAACTCAGCATAGCAATACATGCAAGTATTTTGAAGAACATAAGACTAAATGGCAGAAGAACATGTTCACCACATCACAAAATGTGACCAAGAACACGCAGTGAACACTGGCTTTATCAGTGATGTCCTCGTCTAGCAAGATCTATGGAAAATTTGAGGTTGAGGGAGACAAGTTGAGTTTAGGGCAGAGGCATCAGGACCATAGATTAGGCACGATATTTTTTATTGCTCTGGAGAGAACGTGAGCCTTAGTTTGAATTTACAGTGGGGAGGGAAGAAGTCAGACTAGTACAGGGAAAGCAGGAATCCAAGATATAGTGCAGAAGACAGCAGAATGGATAGCACATGTAATTTTTGCACAGACAACAGGGAGCCAAATCCAGCCTACCTGCACACTCAAGATTGGGCAAACCCAGACTAGGGGGGTTGATATGCTGGTAAAATGAGATGTTAAAGCTGCTGTCAATACTGAAGAAATATAACCAGCTTGTCTCTTTTGTAAATTCTTCAATTCCACAGGGCAAAAAATTTAGATGACTTAATTTCAATTAAAATTGAACCCGAGAACAGATGGAAGTACAGGACAGGTGAATGCCATATAGCAGATATATGAGAAAGAAGGAAAACTCAATATTTTAGTGACAAGGTGAGACAAGTCGTTTCAAAGCCAGTAAGATTTGGGGATGTAACTATAAAGCTAGACATAACTCTTAGTAGTAACCGTACAATTGCTGATATCTCAAAATGCTTCACAGACAGACAGATTTGGTGCCAAATTTGAAAGGCAGCAATGTGGAATTGAAGGAGTTAAAGTTAAGCCAAATAGTTTTAGAATGCTTCAAAAAGGACTGGTCTGGCTGAAGGTTTTAGCAGCAAAATTAGTTGCTAAGAGTGGGGAAAACGATACAGAAGGTCAGGATCAGAGGGAATGTGCAATTTGAGAAGAGTGAATAAAAAGGGTAGGACAAGGTCATGGATGAAATTACAGGTGGGTATTTTGCATTAATTTAACTGGGAAACAGGAGATGTCAATGTTTCTAAAAGGTTTTAAATACTTACAAATCCTATTGTTTTAAATGTAAACAGAAACCTAAAGATAACAGTGCAAATGGAGGATGTATTAACAGATTGTTCGTCAATCATTAACAGTTAGAAGAGCACCTTGAATTATTACTCCCCTAAAAGTAAGGATGCAATTTTGAACAGGTCCTTTTAAAACAAAATATATGTGAGGTATTAAGTGTTCATAAACAGTTGTTTTTAAGAATACAATGATTCCACATCAGCAAACACCATGAGAAGCTTGTTCTAGCATCAAAATCACTTTTTAGAAAAACAAAAACACCTTCTGCATCAAGTAATTTAATACCACATGGGAAAATAACAGAAGATACAAACTTCCAATAAAATTTAAAAAGAGAAAGTTTGTTGTTGTGGGGTAGGAGTACACAGAGGTAGGCTGGGGTAAAAGAGCAAAAAGCATATAGATAAGGAGGCAGAGAGAGGCTGGAACAGGCAGTATAGTGCAACCTGTAGCAGTCCAACAGCAGAATTAAAATGAGTCATTGGTAGTTACCACTGAAAACATACCAAGTAGTGTAAATTATTGGGGAAGTATCATGTTGAACAAGGGTAGTTGGATGGACTGAGAAAGGGAAAATCACAAAGGAGATAATTAGATTTTCCAAAACTCAAACATCTTTGAGGACACCTGATCGACGTAATTTGAGCTATGCTCTTTTGCAGTTATCCAAACCCCTTCCGAGATGCTTATAGCTTTGTAATGTCCCTAACCACCTTCATTGTTGTTTTTCTAAAAGGTCAGAACATTATTAATTTGTTACATGCACAATGTTTCACAACTGAACCAAAGCAGAACTCAGAAGCACAGGATAGATTAGTTTAGATAGATTAGATTACTTACAGTGTGGAAACAGGCCCTTCGGCCCAACAAGTCCACACCGACCCGCCGAAGCGCAACCCACCCATTCCCCTACATTTACCCCTTTACCTAACACTACAGGCAATTTAGGAGGGCCAATTCACCTGACCTGCACATCTTTGGACTGTGGGAGGAAATTGGAGCACCCGGAGGAAACCCACGCAGACACGGGGAGAACGTGCAAACTCCACACAGTCAGTCACCTGAGTCGGGAATTGAACCCAGGTCTCTGGCGCTGTGAGGCAGCAGTGCTAACCACTGTGCCACCCACTACTCAAACAGAAAACCAAAAATGATTGAAATCTGGAATTTAAAATAAAATCAAAGGATTATCTTAAATTGTTGCTTAAGCATTGACTGATTAATATTTACAATTTCCTGTTTTCATTACCAATGAGAGCCAAAGGTTAAAATCACTGTGTTTCCTCTCTTAAGTACTATGCTTCTCACAGCTAGCTTGTCTACTAGATAATGGTATGTCACATGGCACTATTTAATAAAATGGAGGGGGGGGGGTAGTTTGGGGGTCGGAGCAGGGGTAGGGGTAGTGATATGAATAAAAAACACATTCCAGAAGAGCTTTCAGGGTCAATGAGGACACATCATTTTTTTAATATTCCCAATTAAACGAGTAGATACATCAAGCGATCAGGCAGACATATATGAAGCACACAATGTGATTTTAAATCTAACTTGAATCCATTTTCATTGTGTTGATACTAAACCACTGTGCTTTCAGGTGATGGGTTGGCAGAGTGACATATGGGGATACTGATCATCAAAAGGAACACAGTAAGACAATTCGCTAACTCTTCTTCTACGATGAAGCTTTGCTTTAAAAGATGTACCAAGTAAGCCATGATTATTTAAATGTTCCCAAAGTATTTATATTATTAAAATTCTTACCTACGCCTGCAGTGCATGAGGAAATGAATGTCATACTCACTGACTTGTCAAACACAAACAGTATATTTGTTCAATTATGCATAGATAGGAAAATCGATCACAGCCAATCACAAAGCCACAGCTAAGTAGGAAAAGCTGAACATAGCAACCAAATCATCCTTTTCTCCTCCTCAGTCAAACCCAGCTAAAGCTACCAACTATGTTCAGGAGGGTTTATACTAGTTTGGCAAAGGGCTGGGAACCAGTGCTACATATCTGAGAGGGGGTTAGTTGTAGATGGGGCAGTGACAGGACGTAGTGAATCTATTTGGAAGGTTTTGCATGTGATAAAACAAAGGGAATGGTTAAAGTCTGCTTTAACGCAAGGAGGGTCAGAAATAGGAGTGATGAACTTACAGCATGGATCAATCAGTACTTGGGACGATGACGTTGCGGCTGTAAGGGAGACGTGGGTTTCACAAAAGCAGGAATGACTGCTAGATGTTCCAGGGTTTAGAACGTTTAAAAAGAACAGGGAAGGTGGAAAAAGGAAGCGATGTAGCATTTCTAATCAGACAATGCATCACAGCTACAGAAATGAAGGTTGTCGAGGAAGGTTTGTCTACTGAGTCAGTACGGGTGCAAGTTAGGAACAGCAAGGGAGCCCACCTCATCGGGGGTTTTCTACAGACCCCCTAATAGCAGTAGGGAGATTGAAGAACTCATAGGCTGACAGATCTTGGGAAAAATGCAGATGTAGCAGGGTTATTGTTATGGGGGACTTCAATTTCCCCCAATAGTGACTGGAACCTTCTCAGTGCAGATGATTTTGGTGGAGCCATTTTTGTCAGCTATGTTCAGTAGGTTTCCTTACTCAGTATGTAGACAGGCCGATGAGGGGAGACGCCATTTTGGATTTAGTGCTTGGCAATGAGCCAGGACAAGTGTCAAATCTCGCGGTGGGAGAACACTTTGGTGACAGTGACCACAACTGCCTCATATTTACCATAGCCTTGGAGAGGGAATGAAGTAGTTACTAAGGGAAGATATTTAATTGGGGAAAAAAAAATTATGATGCTATCAGACAAGAGTTGGGAAGTAGAAATTGGGAGTAATTGATTCACAGAAAGGGCACAACAGACATGTGAAAACTATTTAAGGAGCAGTTGTTGCAAGTAATGCTCAAATTTGTTCCTCTGAGACAGGCAAGATGGGGTAAGATTATGGAGCCTTGGATGACTAGAACAGAGGAGCTTCTTGTTAAAAGGAAGAAGGCAGATTACGTAAGGTAGAGGTAGCAAGGACCTAGCACAGCTTTAGAGGATTCCAGGCTTACTAGAAAGGAGCTCTGAAATGAATAGAGGAGAGCCAGCAGGGGGCACGAAAAAGGCTTGGCAGGAAGGATTAGGGAGAACCCAAAGGCATTTTACTCATACGTGAGGAATAAGGGAATGATCAGGGAGAAGTTAGGGCTGATCAGGGATAGTGTAGGGAACTTATGTATGGAGTCTGAGCAGATAGGGGAAGCCCTAAATGAGATTTTTGCTTCAGTTTTCACAAAGGAAAGGGACCTTGTTGTGAATGAGAACTTTGAGGAGCTGGGAAACAGGCTTGAACAGATCAAGATTGATGAAGTTGATGTGCTGGAAATTCTGCAAACATTAAGATCGATAAGTCCCCAGGGCCAGACCAGATTTATCCTAGGTTGCCCATGGAAACGAGAAAGGAGATTGCTAAGCCACTGGCGAAGATCTTTGCTTCCTCACTCTCCACGGGAGTCGTACCGGAGGATTGGAGGGAGGCGAATGTTGTTCCTCTTTTCAAGTAGGGGAATGGGAAATCCCTGGCAATTACAAACCAGTCAGTCTTACGTCTGTGGTCAGCAAAGTTTTGGAAAGAAATCTGAGGGATAGGATTTATGACTATTTGGAAAAGCATAGCATGATTAAAAGGCAGTCAACATGGCTTTGTGAGGGGCAGGTCATACCTCACAAATCTTATTAAGTTCTTGGAGGAGGTGACGAGGCAGGTTGACAAAAGTCAAACAGCAAGGCATTTGATAAGGTTCCCCTTGGCAGACTGATTCATAAAGTCAGGAGGTATGGGATACAGGGAGATTTGGCTGTCTAGATTCAGGATTGGTTGGCTGACAGAAGGCACAGAGTGGTTATAGATGGAAAGTATTCTGCCTGGAGGTCAGTGTCACACAGGGCTCTGTTCTTGGGCTTCTGATCTTTGTAGTTTTTAATTAACGACTTTGATGAAGAGGTTGAGGGGTGGGTTAGTACATTTGCCGATGACCAAAAGGTTGGAGGTGCCATTGATAGTGTCAAGGGCTATTGCAGGCTGCAGCGTGACACAGACAGGATGCAGAGCTGGGCTGAGAAACAGCAGGAGTTCAACCTGGATAATTGCGAAGTGATGCATTTTGGAAGGAAGGTCGAACTTGAATGCTGAATATAGAATTAAAGACAGTATTCTTGGCAGTGTGGAGGATCAGAGGGATCTTGGTGTTCACGTGCATAGATCCCTCAAAGTTGCTACCTAAGTGGAGAGGGTTGTTAAGAAAGCATATGATGTTTTGGCTTTCATTAACAGGGGGATTGTGTTTAAGAGCCACGAGGTTTTGCTGCAGCTCTCCAAGAATCTAGTGAGACCACACTTGGAATATGGTGTCCAGTTCTGGTTGCCCTGCTATAGGAAAGGTACAGAGGTTTTGGGGAGGGTGCAAAGAAGGTTTACCAGGATGCTTCCTGGACTGGAGGGCTTGTCTTATGAAGAGAGGTTGACTAAGCTCAGACTTTTCTCTCTGGAGAGAAGGAGGAAGAGAGGTGACCTGATCGAGGTATACAAGGTAATAAACGGCATGGATAGAGTCAATAGCCAGAGACTTTTCCCTTGGGCAGGATTGACTGGCACGAAGGGTCATAGTTTTAAGATATGAAGAGGAAGGTATAAAGGAGATGTCAGAGGTAGGATCTTTATGCAGAGTTGTGAATGCATGGAATGTGTTGCCAGCAATGGTGGTGAAAGCAGAGTCATTAGGGATATTTAAGCCACTGCTGGACGTGCACATTTGCCGAAAGGCCTGTTCTGTGCTGTACCTTTCTATGGTCTATAAACAAAACAAACCAAATTCACTCAACACTTTTTATTTAAAAAACTAATTTGAATTATTTTCTTACTTAAATCCTTTATAGAGTTATAACATTTATAAAATTGTGGTGGCAGGGGAAGCAAACTTACCCATAAATACATCTTTCAAAAGTCTAAGTAATTATTTGAAGCAAATATGTGAAGCCAAGGGAAAAAAAATGGACAGTGTGATTATTTTTCGGTGCAAAGAGGAAGCTGACAATTGCTGAAAGCTTGTCTTCTGTGGTTCTGTCTGCTAAACAGTAGCAGCTTTTGTTCTGGAGATCATGTGGGGTAATTATAAATGCTTTAAACTGTATGCTCTGTTAATTTAAGAATCAGGGGTACACATGGTCAAGGTAGTAGAAATGATGTCATTCCACCTGGAACAGTGCCACTCCATGCTCATATTGAAGTACTACCACTATAAAATAAATCACTAACAAAAAAAAGTTTAAAACCATTTTTTAAAAAGCATTAAATTTATACAAACCACATTTTCAAATTCATCCCACCCTGATACAGGGATTTCACTATCTCCAGAGCTTTGCTATTGAAAGTTTTGGTAAATCACTTACTCACACTTTGATATCTCATCAGATTCTGACTTCAAATGCAACAAGTAGTTCAGCAGATAATTGTGGTTAATTGATGGATTAATTGGCAGGTTAGGCACAAAGGGGAACTGGTGAGACTGATATGTTGAAGGAGCTGAAAGACTGAGTTGTTAGTAAACTTTATCCACAAACAGAGGTATCTTGATTTCTGTCTCACTGACTGGCTTGGCTCTGATTTTACATTTGTAGCAGAGACTTGTGTAAAGGTGAAGATTGGAAACTAAGTGTTATTTTCAGACAATAGCTATAAATTTGAGTTACGTTTGAGAAGAATGGCTGAACCCAACTGTATGGCATCAGGACATGATATCCCACCAATGCTTTGAGAAGATGAACCTTACCCAAAACATAGGAAAAATGTGCCAAAGCCATACTTTGTCACTTCCTATTTGAAGATGGATCAGGTGTAAAGTATTCTCAGAAATGAGAGGCTCAGAATTCGATACTGATAAAATTTGGATAATCTATGAACATTTAAGGACAAAATTTATAAAAACTACAAATCTGTTAACGCATATCAGATATGATCAACTTGATAATTATTCAGTGAATATATAGTTGAACTTAAACAGACTACATTAGAAATTGGAAAAATTTTACTTGAAAAGATTCCTAATTCAGCATTTACCATTAAACTATAAGACTGATCTAGGGCCTCACAAAGAGTGTTTAATTTTGCAAAAGAAACATTACTTTGGAACAGATGTCAGAAACCTTAAAAAAAAACTGCAAAGAAAACATTCATTCCCAATGGGCCGAGTAGCTCAACTGGGACATTCAGCAGTAACACATGGGATGGAGGATTTAACAGCAACAGAAATGCAAGGCTATCCAGACACAGCCCAAAAGTGTCAGAATGATAGGTGAATAATAGCTAAAGGAGACATGAGTATAGAGGTACCTTGGGCAAGTTTAGAGGAAGAGGAAAAAGAAACAGAAGAAAGAAAACCAGGATTGGCTTTCCTGTATGTTCACAGATGCTTTGGATGTAACTTAAAATAGCATTATGTAAAGGATTGTCCTAAATGGAATAACACTGATTTCAAAACTGTGGAAGTTTCAGAAGGGGATGCTGATACAGGTCAGGCAGAGGGAAACTACACAAGAAGCTTCAACTCAGTAATGAATGTTTGAGTTGCAATGGAGGACATGCATTCATTGTCCAAAACAGCTCAATGTATGGAATGGATTTGGTAAAATATCCCCAAAAAATCATTAAATAATAAGCCATAAGATATGGGAGACGAATTAGGCCATTCAGCCAATTCAGGGCTGATATGTTTCTCAACCCTTCTCCCCATAACACTTTATTCCCTCACTCATCAAGAATCTTTATCTTAAACACACTCAATGACTTAGCTTTCACAGCCTTCTGTGACAATGAGTTCCACAGATTAACCACCTTGCATCTGAAGAAATTCCTCCTCATCTCAATTCCATAGGGTCGTCCCATCACCCTGAGGCTGTGCTTTTGGGTGCTAGTCTCTCCTCCTACTGGAAACATCTTCCCCACATGCACTCTACCCATGTTATTCAGTATTCTGCAAGTTTCAATAAGATAACCTCTTATCCTTCTAAACTCCAGATCATTAATGCATAATGTGGATAGTTGAGGTCCCAATACCAATACCTGTAGAATTCCACTACTCACTGGCCATCATCCTGAAAAAAACATGTTTATCCCTAATCTCTGCCTTCTGCCAGTCACCCAAGACTCTATCCATACTGGTACATTGCCCCTAATACCATGGGCTCTTATTTAGCATCCACCTATGTGGCACCTTGTCAAAGACCTTCTGGAAATCCAAATAGATTACATCCACTAGCTCTTTTTTGTCCAACTTGCTTGTTCCCTCCTCAAAGGGTTCATAATAGACTTGTGAGGCATGACCTCCTCTTAATGAAGCCCTGCCAATTCAGCCCTTTTTTACCACACAGACAGCATAGTGGTCAGCACTACTTCCCCTCAGCACCAAGACAAGGTTTGATTTCAGCCTCATTGTGCAGACACCACAGACAGTCAATCTCCCAAAACTGTATATGTCTCCATTGGATGCTATGGTTTCCTTCCACAGTCCAAAGATGTACAGGCTAGGTGGACTAGCCAAGGTAAATGTGGGGTTATGGGGATAGTGTGGAAGATGGGATCCCTTCAGAGGACTGGTGCAGACTTGTTGGGCTGAATGGAGCCTACCTGCACTGTGGAGTTTCTGTAGTTCTCATTTCAAAGTATCCCACAATCTCATCTTAAATAATCCAACTTTAAAATCTTATCAATGACCGAAGTCAGGCCAAAGGCCTATAATTTCCTGCCTTGTGCCTCCCTCTCTTCTTAAACATGGGTGATGTTGTGAAACTTGAAAGGGTTCAGAAAAGATTTACAAGGATGTTGCCAGGGTTGGAGGATTTGAGCTATAGGGAGAGGCTGAACAGGCTGGAGCTGTTTTCACTGGACCATCGGAGGCTGACGGGTGACCTCATAGAGGTTTATAAATTATGAGGGGCATGGATAGGGTAAATAGACAAAGTCTTTTCCCTGGGGTGTGGGAGTCCAGAACTAGAGGGCATAGGTTTAGGGTGAGAGGGGAAAGATATAAAAGAAACCTAAGGGGCAACGTTTTCACACAAAGGATGGTACGAGTATGGAATGAGCTGCCAGAGGAAGTGGTGGAGGCTGGTACAATTGCAACATTTAAGAGGCATTTGGATGGGTATATGAATAGGAAGGGTTTGGAGGGTTATGGGCCGGGTGCTGGCAGGTGGGACTAGATCGCATTGGGATATCTGGTCGGCATGGACAGGTTGGACCGAAGGGTCTGTTTCCATGCTGTACATCTCTATGACTCTGAGACTCTCCGACTCCAGTGATTCCTGAAAGGTCACCACCAATGTCTCTACAATCTCCTCGGCTATCTCCTCCAGAATTCTAGGGTGTAGTCTACTCAGTCCGTGTGAAATTATCTGCCTTTAGACTTTTCAGCTTTCCAAGTATCTCCTCCTCAGCAATGGCTACTGCACTTACTTCTGCCTCCTGACTCTCGAAGTTCTGTTGCTGGTTTCTTCCACTGTGAAAACTGATGCAAAAGTACCTATTCAGTTCCCTTGGCATTTTTTTGTTACCCATCACTACTTCTCCAGCCTCAATTTCCACTGGTCCAATGTTCATTCTTGCCTCTCAATTTTCAGATATCTTAAAATAAAACTCTTACACCTTATATTACTAGCTAGCTTAATCTCATTTCATCTTCTCCCCACACCTTTATTAGGTTTTTAGTTCTCCTCTGCTGGTTTATAAAAGGTTCCCCAATCTTCCCTGTGTTGCATGCTTTTTTTTTTGCTTTTCTGCAATCCCTAACTTCCCTTGTCAGCCACTGATGCCTCGTTCTCCCCATAATATACAACTTCTTCCTTGGGATGAATTTCTGCAGTGACTCTTGAATTAGCCCCAGAAACTCCTGTCATTGCTGTTCCATTGTCTTCTCTACTAGACTGTCCTTCCAATAACTCTGGCCAGCTCCTCACCCATACCACTGTAGTTAACTTTACTCAACTGTAATACCATTATATCTGATTCAATCTATCATATTATAGTCACTACCCCTTAAGGTTACCTTCACCTTCAGCTCTCGAATCAAGTCTGTCTCATTCTACATTGCTAAGTCCAGAAGTGCCTGTTCCTTAGTAGGCTCTACCACAAGTTGCGCCATAAAAAAATCTTGTAGACATTCCACAAATTCCTTTTCATGAGATTCGCTACCAACCTGGTTTTCCCAGTGTACCTGCATATTGAAGTCACCATGATTAATTTAATAGTGCATTTCTTACATGCCTTTTCTATCTCTGGATTTATTTTCTTCTTCACCTCCTGCTACTGCGAGAAGGCCTGTACACAACTCCCAGCAGGGTCTTTATTCTTTGTTGTTCCTCAACTCTACCCACATAGATTCTATACCTTCTGACCCTATATCATTTCTTGCTATTGTTTTAATTTCATTCCTTACTAACAAGGCAACCCTGCCCCCTCTGTCTGTCTTTTCCATAGAACATATCCTTGGATATTCAGTTCCCAGCTCTGATCCCCTTGCAGTCACATCTCTGTAATACCCAAAATATCATCCAATTTCAATCTGTACTACAAGTTCACTTACCTTGTTTAATCTATTGCATGCATTTAAGTACAATGTCCTCAGTCCTGCATTGATTGCCCTCCCTCCCTTGCTCACTTGTTCCCTTATCTTCTGTACCTCACTAGCAGCAGAAGCAAAATCAAGAAATTTGAGAAAGCTACTTGTTACAGATTTGGGATTGTCAACATGCCGAAGTCAATACAAGGTGTTACAATTCCCTGAAAATAAGGATAAATGGTCTTAATCAACACAGATGTAAAGTGAAATCCCCTTACTGTTGAGCAAACCATCTATGAAAAGAACTCAAATTAAAACTGGAAATGGAACAGAGCGAGGCAGTTGTTTCTGGGAAGCCAGTGGATGTAGTTTGTATAACCTGAACATTATTGGAACAAAAAGAACCAAAGTGCTGGAGAAATTTAGCAGCTCTAACATCTTAGCAGCATCTATGGAGACAGAAATAGTTAACATTTTGAGTCAGACAGGACTCTTCCTCAGAACATGATACGACGTTATTGTAGTCATTTCACAAGACCTAACATCGCCAATGAATATATTTGGTAGATGAGATTAGCAATAAGAGTTTAACTGAATTCTCTTAAAACTACATTGGCAACTTGTACATACAGCGACTCACACAAAAAATCCTAAAAACTACAGAAGTTTGAATATGCTAAACTTATAAAAGAGATTGGCTATAAACTGTAATGTATGTGAAAAATGAGGCCACCTCAGCCTGAAGTGAACTTGGACAAAATTGTAGCAACAAACTACAACGAAGAAAAAACATTCTACCTTGCACTTAATAGTCATGGCAACTAGATTTATTTGGTCTACAATAAGATGTGAAAAACAACATTAGTGGAAACTTTAATGGAGAAAGGGAAGCTATGGGAATTTGAACAAATGTTTAGGGACTGGCTGATACAGGTAGGGTATGGCATTTCTCAGTTAGTTGCATCTTGCTGAATATAGGTTGCTTTCAGCTTAAAGCATACCCACAACACTTTATTGATATCACAAAGATGCCTGCCAGTTTCTCCATGATACAGGTCAATGCTAGAGATGGACATTCTTCAAAATTAGAATAATGTGTGATAGATGAAACTAAAAAGCAGTTTAAGATTGGTAGTCAGGCTTTTGGGGTCTTTAAGTGTATATAGTTAGATATTAAGCAGAACAATTTAGGAGTGACTTTGAATTAACAATTTTTTTTGTGGAAAGTGTTGCTGCATCTCAATAAAGTGGGTCTGGTCTTGACAGAAAGATGATTTTGCATCCAGGGAAGAAACAGACCATTTAAGAGATTTGATTGGACTGCTATCCTTGTCATGCACTCAGTTTAAACTGGATAGCAGATATGCTGTATTGTAACTGTGTACTATGATTAAATGTGCTATTACAGTCAGAGTGTCAGAGATGTACAGCACAGAAACAGACCCTTCAGTCTCATCCATGCCGACTAATATCCCAACCCAATCTAGTCCCACCTCCCAGCACCCGGCCCATATCCCTCCAAACCCTTCTTATTCACGTATCCATTCAGATGCCTTTTAAATGGTGCAATTGTACCAGCCTCCACCACTTCCTCTGGCAGGTCATTCCATACACGTACCACCCTCTGCGTGAAAAAGTTGCCCTTTAGGTCCCTTTTATCTCTTTCCCCTCTCACCCTAAACCTATGCCCTCTAGTTCTGGACTCCCCCACCCCAGGGAAGAGACTTTGTTGATTTACCCTAGCCATACCCCTTGTGATTTTATAAACCTCTATAAGGTCACCCCTCAGCCTCCGACGCTCCAGAGAAAACAGCTCCAGCCTATTCAACGTCTCCCTATGGCTTAAATCCTCCAACCCTGGCAACATCCTTGTAAACCTTTTCTGAACCCTTTCAAGTTTCACAACATCCTTCTTATAGGAAGGAAACCAGAATTGCACACAATATTCCAACAGTGGCCTCACCAATATCCTGTACAGACGCAACATGACCTCCCAACTCCTTTACTCAATACTCTGCCCAATAAAGGAAAGCATACCAAATGCCACCTTCACTATCCTATCTACCTGCAACTCCACTTTCAAGGAGCTATGAACCTGCACTCCAAGGTCTCGTGGTTCAGCAACACTCCCTCGGACCTTACCATTAAGTGTTTTAGTCCTGCTAAGATTTGCTTTCCCAAAATGCAGCACCTCGCATTTATCTGAATTAAACTCCACCCCTCAGCCTATTGGTCCATTTGATCAAGATCCTGTTGTAATCGGAGGTAACCTTCTTTGCTGTCCACTACATCTCCAATTTTGGTGTCATCTGCAAACTTACTAACCACACCTCTTATGCTCACATCCAAATCATTTATATAAATAACGAAAAGTAGTCAACCCAGCACTGATCCTTATTGCACTCCACTGGTCACAGGCCTCCAGTCTGACAGACAACTCTCAGTCTTCTACCTTTGAGCCAGTTCTGTATCCAAGTGGAGAGTTCTCCCTGTATTTCATAAGATCTAACCTTGCTGGGGTACTTTGTCAAATGCTTTACTGAAGTCCATATAGATAACATACATCGCTCTGCCCTCCTCAATCCTCTTTGTTACTTCTTCAAAAAGCTCAATCAAGTTTGTGAGACATGATTTCCCACGCACAAAGCCATGTTGACTATCCCTAATCAATCCTCATCTTTCCAAATACATGTACATCCTGTCCCTCAGGATTCCCTCCAACAACTTGCCCACCACCGACATCAAGCTCACTGGTCTATAGTTCCCTGATTTGTCCATACCACCCTTCTTAAACATTGGCACCACGTTAGCCAACCTCTTGTTTTCTGGCACCTCACCTGTGACTATAGATGATACAAATATCTCAGCAAGGGGCTCAGCAATCACTTCCCTAGTTTCCCACAGAGCTCTAGGGTACACCTGATCAGGGGTTTATCCACCTTCATGTGTTTCAAGACATCACATGCTTCCTCCTCTGTAATATGGGCATTTTTCAAGATGTCACCATCTATTTCCCTACATTCTATATCTTCCATGTCCTTTTCAACAGTAAATACTGATGCAAAATACTTGTTTATTATCTCCCCATCTCCTGCGGCTCCAGACAAAGGCTGCCTTGCCTATCTTTAAAGGGCTCATTCTCTCCGTTGGTTCTTCTTTGTCCTTAGTTTATTTGTAAAATCCCTTTGGATTCTCCTTAACTCTATTTGCCCAAGCTATCTCATGCCCCCTTTTTACCCTCCTGATTTCCCTCTTAAGTCTACTCCTACTGCCTTTATACTCTTAAGGATTCACTCATTCAATCCTGTCTGTACCTGACAGATGCTTCCTTCTTTTTCTTAACCATTACACTCCATTTCTCTAGTCATCCAGCATTCCCTACACCTACCAGCCTTTCCTTTCACCCTAACAGGTATATACTTTCTCTGGATTCTCGTTATCTTATTTCTGAAGGCTTCTCATTTTCCAGCCATCCCTTTACTTGTGAACATCTGCCCCCAATCAGCTTTTGAAAGTTCTTGCCTAATACCATCAAACTAGCCTTCCTTCAATTTAGAATTTCAACTTTTAGATCTGGTCTATCCTTTTCCATCACTATTATAAAACTAATAGAATTATTTCACAAAGAGAAAGATGCTTGATTCAAACATGTTTTGGAGATACTTGAAGGGATGCTTGCTGGCATGAGTCAGGGACAAGAAGAAAAATCAAGTTTTATTTGGGTCATTTGTGATTAAACACATTATTTGTTTCTATAAAAAGAAATGGAAGTTTAATTGTAATATATGCACTATCCCATCTTTTGGACTCATCAATATTATATCACATTTCTGTTGCAGCACAGTCACCTAATGAACACTTTGACCTTATCCACAACCTTCAAATGGCAATGAAAATTTCAACACCATAATTTGTCCATGCATTTCTCTATTCCCTGCAGAAATACATTATTTTAAAAAAACTTAGAAGTCCAAATTGATCTCAGGTATGAGGCACATTGAGTACAAGAGATGTGCTCTGACTGAATACAAAATATGATAGCAAAATCCATTCTTTCATATATCCTTACATTTGGAGAAATTTAGGACAAACCAGCCAATCAGTACTTGGTGTCTCATGCAGAATAAATTGATGTTCCTTTGAGATTTGGCACTCTTGCGATTCTAAACCAATGAGAGCATTTTCTCTATTTTTCAGCAAAATATAAATTAATGCAAGTTTATCATATCTGGAGGAAAATGTAGATAGTAATTTCTAAATTTAATCTGAGATCCTCTAAGGGTAATCTAATATATGTGCACAGACCAGAGTCTGGCAATCTGAAAATATGTTTTTGGAAATTTGTAAAGTTTCTAATTACTATCATACTAATCTTTTAGCCTACGGAAGCAGAATAAAAATGGAAATTAACATCCACTGAACTGTTGAGAAGCTGTCAATCAGCATTTTGAATGTTACCACGGTTAATGCACCCAAAAACTAAAAACAGCACACTTTTCATCATTTGAAATTCATATAATGTAAAGTTGGAATAATGAAAATGACAGAGTTCACTTTTATGAACATGAGTCGATCCAGAAATTACCTTTCTTTGACAATATGATCTAGCTTGTACACAGGTTTATTCTCCTGAAGCTTTTGAGCTGTTTCCCATTCAGCCTTTCCATAGGCCTTCCGTAATTTCCGGACAAATACCTGAAAGAAGGAAACATAACCATATCACAGAACCCCTACAGTGTGGAAACAGGCTCTTTGGCCGAACTGAACCTCCGAACAGTAACCCACCCACCCTACATTTACCCCTCACTAATGCACCTAACCTACACATCCCTGAACACTATGGGACAATTTAGCATGAACAATTCACCTGACTTGCACATCTTTGGACTGTGGGAGGAAGCTCACGCAAACACGGGGAGAATGTGCAAACTCCACATAGACAGTCACCAGAAGCTGGAAACGAACCCAGATCCCTCACGCTGAGAGACAGCAGTACTAACCACTGGGCTGCCGGATATATTACAGCTTTACATTCTCATATCAGTTTAATAGACCAAATTACAAAATAAAGTTTTTCCTATGAAATAGTCACCGAATGTGCTTTAACCACCATAGAGTTTTATAAATGAAACAGAAATTGAAGTAAATGTCAAAAAAAAAAATTCCTGGATCAGATCTTCCTTTATTTATATTGAAGTTTGCCTACAGAGAGGATTCAGTACTTTGCTATTAAAGTAATTGTGACCATATTGTAAAAAAGGTCTTTCTAGGGTTGCAACAGAATAAATAACTCATCTTAGACAAACTACTCGAAAAAATTCTCGATGTCTAGTTAAACTCCAAAATGGTAGATATAACTAGGGTTGTTAAGAAAGCATGTGGTGTTTTGGCTTTCATTAACAGGGGGATCGAGTTTAAGAGCCATGAGTTTTTGCTGCAGCTCTACAAGCCCTGGTGAGACCACACTTGGAACATTATGTCCAGTTCTGGTCGCTTTATTATAGGAAAGATATGAAGGCTTTGGAGAGGGTGCAAAGAAGGTTTACCAGGATGCTGCCTGGACTGGAGGACTTGTCTTACGAGGAGAGGTTGACTAAGTTTGGACTTTTCTCTCTGGAGAAAAGGAGGAAGAGAGGTGACCTGATTGAGGTATACAAGATAATGAGATGCATGGACAGAGTCAATAGCCAGTCTTTTCCCCAGGGCAGGTTTGGCTGGCACGAGGGGTCATAGTTTTAAGATTAGGAGGAAGGTATAGAGGAGATGTCAGAGGTAGGTTCTTTACACAGAGTTTTGATTGCATGGAATGTGTTGCCAGCAGTGATGGTGGAAGCACAGTCATTAGGGACATTTAAGCGACTGCTGGACAGGCACATGGACAGTGGTGAATTGAGGGGATCGTAGGTTAGGTTAGGTTATTTTATTTTAGATTAAGAATAAAATTTCAGCCCAACATCATAGGCTGAAGAGCCTGTTCTGTGCTGTACTTTTCTATGTTCTAATGAATGAATATCATACGGTGAATGAAAAAATGCCATGGCACTTAATACTGGAAAAAATGGAGAGAGGTGGAAGGACTTTTCGGAAGGTTGTGCATAAAGGGATGATGATGATGATAGGGAGCGGAGTTGCCAGAGAAAATTGTATTAAAAAAAAATCTGAGAATCTTAAACTGGAAACAGACAGAGACCAGGAGCTAATGAGGAATAATTAGAGTTGCACAGTGGTTAGCACTGCTGCCTCAGAATGCCAGAGATTCAGTTAGTATCCAGCCTTGGGTGACTATGTGGAGTTTGAATATTCTCCTTGTGTCTGCATGGGTATCTTCCCACAGTTCAAAGATGTGCATGTTAGGTGGACTGACCATGCTAAAAAATTGCCCCATAGTGTCCAGGGATGTGCAAGTTAGGTTGGAAACAAGGTAAAACCCCATGGGAGTTTGCAGAATGTGGATTGGTCTTGTGGGACGTTCTCTAGAGGGTCGATGCAGACTCAATGGGCCAAATGGCCTCTCTTAGCACTTGTAGGGATTCTACAATTCCAGGAATGATAGAGATGTAGGATTAAATATAGGACAGTGTGTTACAAACTCTGAAGTTTACACAAAGTGGTGTGCAGAAAGTTGACTAGGAAAACATTGTTACCTCAAGGCTCAACTAGTTCAACGTCACTGTTGAATGTTTCAGCAGATGCATCGAATAGACAGTGTCTTCAGTAAGAAGATTACAAGATCAGAAGTTCAATTTGGGTCAAAAAGAATGCTGGTGCTATGAAAACTCCAGTGCAATCTAGGATTATGGAGACGGAAAACATGCAATCAGTGGCAACAGCTTGCCGTGGGAAATCGCACAGCACCTTCAATCTTCTCAATGTTTAATTAGAAGGTTTTGCATCCCAAACACTGGATATTAGTCAAAAGTACATTGTGGAAGGCCAATTACTTCTGTGCCAGGACCTCACTGCAGGAGGTCTTCAGGGTTGTTATTTTTAAAGCAACCAGTTCAGACATGTTATGACATGGCTGTGGGATAATTAGGACTTTAATGCAGACCTCCTGGAAGAAGGCACACATCCCAGTTCCAGGGTAGATTTTATGAATTAATTTGTTCATATTTGTCATTATACGCCTTGGGAACAGTTGGGATTTGAACAAGATCTCCTTGCTCACAGGTAGGAACACTACCACTGCACCACAAAAGCCCAATGTCTTATGCTCAACTATATTCAGCTATTTGATCAATGACCTTCCTTCTGTCACACGGTCAGAACTGGAGATGTTTGTTGATGATGCACAATGTTTAGCACCATTCGTGACTCTTCAGATATTTAAACAATCCATGCCCATATGCAGCAAAAATCCAGATAACATTCAGGCTTGGGCTGCTAAGTGGGAAATAATGTGCACAACACAAGTGCCAGATAATGACCATGTTCCCTTCACAATTTTATTACTATTACTGAATCTCCCAATATCACTAAGGTATCTATAGCTGAAAGGTCAGTAAAAGAAAAGATGGATGGTAGCAAAGCCAAAAGCTAAAAAAGACCCAGACAAAACATTATTGGAATACGAAGAAGAATTAAAGGAAATTGCGAATTGCTGTAACATACTTTTTTAGTTGGTCTCAGCAAAAATGAATGAATGAACCTTCAAAAGATTTTTTGGAAGTTTTTTTGGGGGTGGGGGTTTAAAAAAGTGGACCCACTTTATAGATCCTTAATAGCCTGCCGTGTTAAGTTAGTACTATTTGCTTTTAAGTTTAGGTTTGCACACAATAAAGTTTATTTTTGCTTAAAAATGTGGAATTACACAATGGTAATTCTGCTGCTTGACTTGGTGTTCAGATTTCTTCCTTAAAAATCCTTGGCAAGATCTTAACACTGGACAAATTAAATGCATGGAATCTCAGAGCTTGATGAGGGCATAAAAAGGATATTGGAAAAGGGTGATGTGGTTAACTACTTGTGAGGTTGCAGAAGCAGAGAAGGGGTAATGCACAATGATCACTGAAATAGAATGCCCTCTAAAATTTCAGAGAAATAAATGTTTGAAAGTGAGCAATATTTGCAAGATTAGCGTTGTCAAGAAGGTATATTTTAAGAAGTTAATGATGGCTACTTTGAAAGGGGTGACAATGTATCTTTGTAAACGGAATCATTCACACCTCAATCCAGGGGTGCCTCTGGAGTAATCAGGCTTATCAGCAGTTTACTGCAAGTGGGGTGAAAGGAATGGGAACAGGATTTCCTGGACAGGAAGAGACTACATGGGGACATTGTAGAGAAATAGAAAACGAGTTCAGAGCTAGGGCAGGTTTGTTTTGGTGAGTTAGAGGGAACTGTATTTCAATTATATCCTCGATTTTAATGAGACGTATCGATGATCTTACTATTGCAAAAAGCGGGTGAAGAAGGAGGGCTTAAGCAGACAGTTGCTTGAGAAATGATGCTACCAGTTACCCCTGATTTTTAGGAATTTACTGGAATATGAGCAGTTTTGGGAGATGATGATGAAGAATAACAGGTTTTTTTGGGAAAAATAATATTTCAAATACAAGTCTTAAAAATGAAGGCTTAAGAAAAATAAATAGCTCAAGTTTTTGGAGAGCAAAATATTTTAAACTTACATTTATAATAAAAACTACAGATGTCTTAAAGACACATGTGAACCACAGGAAAAAATGTCCAATAAAAACACAAATTACAGTTGTGCTTTGAACACGTTCAACCAAGTTTTCATACCAAACAACACCCCCACCCCCCGCCACCACTGAGCAAACATGTCTTAGGGATGCGCAGAAACCATTTTCCAACTTACAAATTTGAAAAGAAAACTTAAGAACAAGTCTTATGATTTTTAGCTTCATTTCTCCTAAATTACAATTTTCAACCAAGGAAAAAACAAAGTGATTCAGTGAGAAACCAATGCAGCAGCCATAAAAAAAAGCATGGTCACAAATAAACCTTTGCAGACTTGCTACAGAATTAAGATTCATTCAGTTTAACAAACTACCAATCTTATGCCAAATATTTATAAAATAAGCATATTCCACTTGTTATTCGATAAGAAATGAACTTAAGAGAGAATGTAAACTTACTTTATAATCACGAAATTTATGCACTATAGGCTCATGCAGTAAGAATTTGATATCTTTGAAGAGGTAGAAAGTGCGTGGAGCTGTTGAACCTTTGTTAACTTTCTTCTTGTGCTTTGGTTCATGAGGATAAATACCCTTCAGAATGCATAGTCGCCTATTGAAATAAATGAAGCAAACACATTGAAACTATTCTGCAGAAATACAATGAATAAGCAGGAAACTACTTGGCTCAATAACCCAATTTTTCATCGATCGCCTTTCATCAATAGTTGCTGTTGAAACACTAGATCATGTCTGTCTACAGTAATGTAGGGTTTGCCTTGCCATCCTCGCATTTTTGCCCTGCACAACACGGTGGCTCAGAGGTTAGCACTGCTGCCTCACAGCGCCAAACACCCAGGTTTGATTCCCGCCTCAAGCGACTGTGTGTGGAGTTTGCACATTCTCCCAGTGTCTGCATGGGTTTCCTCTGGGTGCTCCGGTTCCCTCCCAGACCAAAGATGTGCAGGTTTGGTGAATTGGCCATGCTAAATTGCCCAATGAGTACATTAGGTGCGTTAGGCAGGAGTAAACGTACGGTAGGGAAATGGGTCTGGGTGGTTTACTCTCCAGAGGGTCGGTGTGGACTTGTTGAACCGAAGGGCCTGTTTCCACACTGTAGGGATTCTAATTTTAAAAATCTTAAGCTCAAACCAATATTCGAATTCACAACTTTCCATCCATCATACCAGATGACTTTCACTGACTCCTGCTCCAGTAACATGAGTGTTTTAAAATTCCCATCCTCGTTTTCAAATTCCTCCACTGTTCTTCCCTATTGCTGTGATCTCCTTTTACTCTCCAATGTTAAAATTAAGAAACCCAATTGAAACAACACACATTCTGATGAATTCTGAACTGTAGTCAGATCTCCACATAACCTTCAGAAACACAAATAGTATATAAAGTGGAAAAATGCCATTCAGCCCATCAAGTCTGCATCAAGCCTCCAAACAACATCCCACCCAGGACCAGACCCCACTCTATCCCCATAACCCCACAACGACCCTGGCTAAGCTACCTAGCTTTACATCCTTGTACACTATGGGGCAATTTAGCAAGTCCAATCCACCTAACCTGCACATCTGTGGTAGGAAACCATTGCACCCGGTGGAAACTCATGTTAACACAGGGAGAATGTGCAAACTTCACACAGACAATCACCCAAGTCTGGAATTGAACCCAGGTCCCTGGTGCTACAAAGATAGTGGTACTAACTACAGAGACACTGTGCCATACAGCTCCTCTAAAAGTCAAAAGAAGGACAATGCAAAGACTTTGTACCTCTATCCAATTGCTTCTCCTCCAGGAGCTGTGTTACTTTCTGTGAGGGTATTTTTCAAAAAGTGTTATGCCCTACCAACAGCATGTTGACTAGTATTCCAGAAGCAGTTTCAATGCTATTTTGTAATGTCACTTATCCTGATTAATGAAAGGTAAAACATTAGCTGAACCATCTAATAATTACATACAAACACACACATGAATCAGGAGCAGAGGGAGGCCATTTGGCTGCTTGCGTCTTTCTGCCATTCAATCAAAAAAAAAAGTATGGCTGGTCTTTAAAATGTTTTGAATTCTATGTTTTTATCTACCTCCAATAATCCTTGATTCCCTTACAAAACAAGAATCTATCTACTCATTACAAAATCCAGTGACCCTGATTCAGAAGCAAAGAATTTAAAAATCGCAGGCCGCAAGTTTGCTAGCCACTTTAAAAGAATGACCCCTAAATTTTTTAAAAACAGTGCCGACTAGTCCTCGACTCTCCAACTAGAAATATCCTTTCCACATTCACCTTGTCAAAAATATGCAGAATCTTACATAAACAAATAATGTCACTCTCTTCAAAACAGAGCCCAATCTGTCCAACCTTCCCTCAAAAGGATAAATAATATATTCTCAGTATCCATGTTGTACATCTCTAGGATTCTAGTATCCCTGTCTAAACAGCCCCCAATGCATTTACATTCTTCCTTAAATGAGGAGGCCAATTCCAGCCTTGGGTGACTGTCTGTGTGGAGTTTGCACATTCTCCCAGTGTATGCGTGGGTTTCCTCTGGAAGCTCCGGTTTCCTCCCACAGTCCAAAGATGTGCAGGTCAGGTGAATTGGTCATGCTAAGTTGCCCATAGTGTTGGGTGCATTGGTCGGGGAGGGGAAGAGGGGGTTTACTCTTCAGGGTGTCAGTGAGGACTTGTTGGGTCGAAGGACCTGTTTCCACACTGTAGGGAATTTAATCTAAAAACTGCACGTTATTCAAGATGTGGTCTCGCTAATGACCTGCATGATTGAAACATTACATCCTTATTTTCATAAACAAAAACAGAAATTGCTGGAAAAGCTCAGCAGGTCTGGCAGCATCTGCGGAGAGAAATCAGAGTTCATGTTTCAGGTTGAGTCAATGGAGTAGAAATGTTAACTCTGATTTCTCTCCACAGATGCTTCCAGACCTGCTGAGCTTTTCCAGCAATTTCTGTTTTTGTTTCTGAATTACTGCATCTGCAGTTCTTTCTGTTTTTATCCTTATTTTTATGTTTTATAAAATTTCACACTTTCATAAAATTTGGCAATCAATTTTCTTTATTTACTTGCAGTACTTGAACACTAACGTTTTGTTTCACATTCATTAGGATAACTAGATCTCACTGCACTTTGGAATTCTTCGTTGTTTATGTAATACTCAGCTTTTCAAAAAAAAAATGACTACCAAATATCTGTGTGTAGCCTCAAGACCTCCACATAACACTTTACTACCTATCCTTGTGAAACTTGCAAATTTAACTGTGTTCTCATTCCCTGCATGTAAAGTTATTGACTTCCTTGTTAGGTCCACAACCCCACCTACACACCCTCCACTCTTGGCACCTTCCTTTGCTGCCACAAGAGGTGTAAAACCTGCATCCACACCTCTCCCCTCACCTCCATCCAAGGCCCCCAAAGGACCCTTTCACATCCAGCAGAGACTTTCCTGCACATTCAAACACCTCATCTACTGTGGCCGTTGCTCTTGATGTGGTATCCTCTACGTTGGGAAGACAGGACACCAACTCGCAGAACATTTCAGGGAACATCTCTGGGATACATGCACCAATTAACCCCACTGCCCTGTGGCCAAGCACTTCAAAGCCCCTGGCCACCCGACCCCCACAACTCCTGGGCCACCTCCACCACCAAATCCAAGGCACCCAATGCCTGGAGGAAGAACGTTTCGTCTTCTGCCTTGGGAACCTCCAAGCACACAACATCAATGTCGCCTTCACCATTTTCCTTGCCGCCCCCAACTCTACCCCAGATCCAACACTACAACATGGCACCGCCCTCTTGAATTGTCGTACCTGTCCACCTTCGTTTCCATCTATCCACTCCAACCTGCCCTCCGACCTATCATCCCCACCTGCAGCTACCTTTCCCCCACCCCCATATTTATCTCTCAGCAGCACCCCCCACCCCCACATTCCTGATGAAGGACTTATGCCAAAAATGTCGACTCTCCTGCTTGTCAGATGCTGCCTGACCTGTTGTGCTTTTCCAGTGACTGTAAAATTATTGATGTAAATTGTAAAAAGCTGAGATCCAAGCACAGATCCCTCCTTCACTCATCACACCAGTGATGTATAATCGATTTTCTGCTTGCCAACCAATCAATCTTCTATTCCTGCTAATGGTCTTCCCTACGTGAGCTCATACTTTGTGCAACAACCTTGTATGTCACACCTTGTCAAATGCCTTCTGGAAATCAAAGTGCAGTTTATCTCTAAAGGTTCCCCTTTATCTATGTGTATTTCTTCAAAAGAACAGTAAATAAGTTAAACCCAATTGCCCCTTCACTAAATCATGCTGATACTTCCCGTCTGCCTCCCTTCCTTTTTGAAGTGGGGTTATGCTTCCAACTTTCCAGTTTTGACAGAACCTTTCCTGAATCTAGCAAATTTTGAAAAATAAACGTCAATGATCTACTACTCCAGTAGCCATCTCTTTTAAACATCCTAAATTTGAATTCAACAGGAAATATTTAATGCAATCTTCTTAATAATATTCACCCTCCAAACACACAAGTTGCTCTACACATTTAATAAACATGATTTTACCCAAAACAAAAACAGAAATTGCTGGAAAGGCTCAGTCTCGGGACCTTTCCTCAGAACCGGACCCAAAATGTTTACTCTGATTTCTCTTCGCAGGTGCTGCCAGACCTGCTGAATTTTTCCAACAATTTCGGTTTTTGTTTCAGATTTACAACATCTGCAGTTCTTTCAGTTTTTATGATTTTACCTGAAATCTGCAAGACTAAGTTGCAGCTTCTTCCTGGCTTTATTTCTAGTAATGTAGTTTGTGGCAGCTCCTCGCTCATACTGATGAAAAACAAAGCACTTTAGTTTTCAGCAGAAGAAAAATCTCAGCTTTGAGCTTCAGTTGCAACAGCACAGAAAGTATATCAACTGGAGAATGGCAGGAGCTGTAAGAATGGCAGAAACAGTATGGCAACACCATTGAAGGGAGACTGATAGTACCACCTGATTGGGGAAGAGGATTTAGTGTAAAAAGTGAAATGAAAAAGCAGTTACTCTCTACTGGCTAATGGGTGCTTTGTGGAGTGGGGGAAAGATATTACAGATTTGGGGTGGGGGGGGGAAGGGGGGAGAATGGGGGAGAATGAGAGAGAGAGAGAGAGAGAGAGAGAGAGAGAGAGAGAGAGAGAGAGAGAGAGAGAGAATTTGTTACTAAACTATCAGTGGTAGTGGGAGGGAAGGAGAGAATGTGATTATACAGCCACATGGAGAGATTTGGGAGCTGTAGGATGGGGGAATGTATTATCAGTCATTAGATTCGTGGGGCAGGGGATGGTATGTGTGGTTACATGTTACAAGATAGCTGGGGGAAGGTTACTGATTGCAAGACAGTGGGGGTGGGGGGCACAGTAACTGTTTGCCAGGGCCATGGGCACAGTGAGGAGATTTACTCAGTACTAGACAGTTGGGTGAGGGGGAGAGGGTTGCTTACTGAGTACTTGATAGTGAATGGTGTCATTATTGATTACTAGATATTCGAGGGTGCTTTACTAGTTACTAGCCAGTGGTGGCATTCGTGGCCACTTACAGGTTTCCAGACAGTGCAGGGGCAGGGAGGTTACTGGTTACCAGGCAGAGGGATTTTTGCTCATTAGGCAGTGGAGGGGTGTTTTTTACTGGTTACCAGGTAATAGGGGTTGGGTGGGGTGGGGTGGGGTGGGGTTGGGTTGGGGGGGGGGGGGAAGGGGGTGAGTTAACTGGTTACCAGGTAGTGGGGGAGGGGGGCTTACTCGTAACCAGGCAGTCAGGGAGGAGAGTTACTAATAGCCAGGCAGTGGGGGAGGGAGGATTACTAGTAACTAGGCAGTGTGTGGGGAGAGGTTAGTAGTAACCAGGCAGCGGGGGAGGGATATTAGTTACCAATCAGCGAGGGAGGGGTTACTGGTTACTGGTTACTAGACCAGCTGCCAGGTCCAGGTCCAGGTCCAGGTCCAGGCCCGAGGCTGCCACGGGAAAAAAGTCGCGTTCTTGCCGCAGCTAAATCGCTAAAGGAAAATCGAACAGCGGGGCTGAAAGAGATTTTATACCGCGGATCCCAGCCCAATACTATCTTCTCCCTCCCCGCTTTCTCCCCAGGCCCCGCACCTTTTTTTTCTCCGTGCCACCCATCACCAACCGGTCCCTCCGCACATGGACAACAAGAAAAGACCCCGGACCCTCGTTACAGCTGGCTGCCCCCACGCCGTACTAAATAGGCACCAGTTCCGCATTCCGAAATAACGTTACAAGTTTACATAATCAACTTTTTAAAATACTAAAATTAGGCAATGCATTGAAAAATCAGGACTGTCAAGAATTAATTACAGGCATTTCGTGGGGCGCCCGAGTATGGCCAAGCGGTTGCTGCCCTGTTCCAGGGAGGGGGAGGGGAAAGGCACCTTTTCACTGGAGCTGGTCATATAGTTGAGATGTTCAAAATGTCGAAGCAATTCCACAAACCAAATAGGGAGAAATTATTTTCTCTGGTGGGGAAATATATAAGATGCTTATTTAATGGACACCATGAGTGGCTTCTTCTGTTGTACATGGTTCCTCATGATTTGGAGATGCTGGTGTTGGACTGGGGTGTACAAAGTTAAAAATCACACAACACCAGGTTGTAGTCCAACAGGTTTAATTAGAAGCACTAGCTTTCAGAGCACCACTCCTTCATCAGGTGGTTGTGGAGTATAAGATTGTAAGACGCAGTATTTAGAGCAAAAGGTTACAGTGTGATGTAACTGAAATTATGTAACTGAAACTGGATTATTTGTTAGTCTCTCATCTGTTAGAATGACCATGTTGGTTTCAGTTCTTTCATATATAAATCCCAAAACTCTTTTAAAAGTTACATTCTCACTTGAGAATGTGTATATGATTTTATATACGTCACACTGCAAACGTTTGCTATAAATTATGTGTCTTACAATCTTATACTCCATAATCACCTGATGAAGGAGCAGCTCTCCAAAAGCTAGTGCTTCTAATTAAACCTGTTGGACTATAATCTGGTGTTGTGTGATTTTTTAACATGATTCCTCAGGGTGGTGTCCTAGGTACAACCATCTTCAGCTGCCTTATTAATGTCCTCCACTATAAAGTCAGAGGTTGGGATGTTCACCAATGATCGCACAGTGTTCAGCACCATTTATGACTCTTCAGATTCTGTTCAAATGCGAGAAGATCTGGACAATATTCTCCACTTGCCAGCTTGACACCAACCTGAACAAAGCAGCCAACTTGATTAGCTGGTTGACAAGTATCCACTTCCTCCGCCACAGATGCTCAGTAGCAGTAGTGTATATTGTCTATAAGATGTACTGCAGAAATTCACAAAAAGATCCTTAGACAGTTCCTTCATAGCTGAGAGTGTGGTCCTGGAAAAGCACAGCAGGTCAGCCAGCATCCAAAGAGCAGGAAAATCGACGTTTCGGGCAAACACCCTTCATCAGGAATGCAGTTCCTTTGTACCCCATGACCACTTCCATCTAGAGGGACAAGGGCATCACATATATGGGAACACCACCATCTGCAAGTTTCTCTCCAAGCCACTCACCATCCTGACTTGGAAATATATCACTATTCTTTCACTGTTGCTGCATCAAAATTCTGTAATTCCCTTCCGAAGCGCATTGTGGGTCAACCAAAGCACATGGATTGCAGCAGCGCAAGAAGGCAACTCACCACTACCTTCTCAAGGCCAACTAGGAAAAGACAATAATATGCTGGCCAGTCCGCGTTGCCCGTGTTCTGTGAGAGAACAAAAGAAAGTGACACTTTTGGTGTTGAGGGACAACCTGTAAAAGGAACCAATAGTCCTTGGAAATGAGTGTACTGATCATACTGGGGCACTGTTCTGGGGTATAAAAGACAAGTTGAATCAGTAAGCATCATTGATGAGTTTCCCTGGTGTTTCCTTCTGGGCCTCAAGGCCCCTCATGCTCACAGCTGGTTTAAAAGTTGTTTTCCACTAACATCATGCTTAGCGTTAACTTAGTTAACACTAGCGTTAACTTATTCACTTAGTTATGTACATTTAGTAAGCTGCTGAATGTCCTTTGTTTAAATGACCATGGAAGGCACTGGGACAGATTTTTAAAATTCTTTCATGGAAAGTGAGAGCAACTGGCAATGTCAGTAGTTCCTGTCCATCTCTAACTGCTCTTGAAAATGGTGCTAAACTGCTTTCTTATGCTGCAGCTAAGACAAGAATATTTTCAAAAGTCCAAATGGCTTGAAACTTTAGGTGAGCAATGGCAGAAACATGGTGGATGGGCCATTGATAGTAGAATCATAGATTAGAATCACTACAGTGTGGAAACAGGCCCAAATCCACACTGACCCCCTGAAGAGTATCCCACCCAAACACATTTCCCATTACTCTACATTCATCCTTGACTAATGGACCTAACCTACAGAACCCTGAACACTATGGGCAGTTTATCACAGCTAATTCACCTAATCTGCATATCTTTGGAAGGTGGAAGGAAACCGGAGCACCCAGGGGAAACCCACACAGACACAGGACCATGTGCAAACTCCATCCAGACAGTCGCCTGAGGCTGGAATTGAAGCCCGGTCCATGACACTGTGAGGCAGCGGTGCTAACTGCTGAGCCACTATGCTGCCCACTGCTAGTAGGTGATCATGTGATGACATCTCCCAGAACATATCCAGCTGAATTTTGTTAAGCAATCAAGTCATTCTAAAGTTTAATATAAGACTGATTGTGCCATTGAGTTCTCTGCTGTAAACACACTCTTTAGAGACCAACAGTAATGAGATGGGATCATTCTAATCTGTATAGCGATCAATTGGTGAGGTAATACCCGAAGCCAATGGATTATAAAGGAGAAGGGCTGAGATGCTGAGTGATTACGGAGTGCTGCAACAAGTTGGAATGAGCAGCTGTTGTGATATCATAAGAGCCAAGTAAATGGCAGGTTGCAGCAGTGAACATACAAACAAGAAGCAGGAGTAGACCATTCAGCCCCTTTAGCCTGCCCTGCTGTTTAAGAAGATCATGGCTGACATGAGCAAGACACTAGAGCAAAAATGGCAGGAGTTTGTAGGTATAATTGAGGACACTGTACAGAGGTTCATTCCCAAGAAAAGAAAGATTAACCGGGGAGGGATTAGACAACCTTGGCTGACAAAGGAAGTCAGGAAATGTATTAAAGAAAAAGAGAGATCCTATAAAGTGGCTAAGAACAGTGGGAAATCAGAAGATTGGGAAGGATACAAAAGCAAACAGGATAACAAAGAGTGTAATAAGAAATGAGAGGATCAAATATGAAGGTAGGCTAGCCAGTAATATTAGAAATAATAGTAAAAGTTTCTTTCAGTACATAAGAAACAAACGACAGGCAAAAGTAGACATTGGGCCACTTTAAACTGATGCAGGGAGCCTAGTGATGGGAGATAAGGAAATAGCAGGAGAACTTAACAAGTACTTTGCGTCAGTTTTCACAGTGGAAGACATGAGTAATATCCCAAAAATTAATGGGTGTCACGGGGCTGAGTTGAGTATGGTTGCCATCACGAAAGAGATAGTGCTAGAAAAGTTAAAAAGTCTTAAAATTGATAAATCTCCTGGCCCCGATGGGATACACCCTAGAGTTCTGAGAGAGGTTGCTGAGGAAATAGCAGAGGCATTGGTTGAGATCTTTCAAGAGTCACTGGAGTTAGGAAAGGTCCCGGATGATTGGAAGATGGCTGTAGTAACCCCCTTGTTCAAGAAAGGATCAAGGCAAAAGATGGAAAATTATAGGCCAATCAGCTTAACCTCGGTTGTTGGTAAAATTCTAGAATCCATCATTAAGGATGAGGTTTCTAAATTCATGGAAGAGCAGAGTCTGATTAGAACAAGTCAACATGGATTTAGTAAAGGGAGGTCATGCCTGACAAACCTGTTGGAATTTTTTGAAGAGGTAACAAGTAGGTTAGACCAGGGAAACCCAGTGGATGTGGTCTATCTAGACTTTCAAAAGGCCTTTGATAAGGTGCCACACGGGAGGCTGCTGAGCAAGGTGAGGGCCCATGGTGTTCGAGGTGAGCTGCTGGGATGGATTTAGGATTGGCTGTCTAACAGAAGGCAGAGAGTTGGGATAAAAGGTTCTTTTTCAGAATGGCAGCCGGTGACGAGCGGTGTCCCGCAGGGTTCGGTGCTGGGGCCACAGCTGTTCGCATTATATATTAATGATTTGGATGAGGAAACCGGGGGCGTTCTAGCGAAGTTTGCTGACGATACGAAGTTAGGTGGACAGGCAGGTAGTACTGAGGAAGTGGGGAGGCTACAGAAGGATCTAGACAAGTTGGGAGAGTGGCCCAGGAAATGGCTGATGGAATTTAACGTGAGCAAGTGCGAGGTCTTGCACTTTGGCAAAAAGAATAAAAGCATGGACTACTTTCTAAATGGTGAGAAAATTAATAAAGCCAAAGCACAAAGGGATCTGGGAGTGCTAGTCCAGGATTCTCTAAAGGTAAACATGCAGGTTGAGTCTGTGATTAAGAAAGCGAATGCAATGTTGTCTCTTATCTCAAGAGGGTTGGAATATAAAAGCAGAGATGTACTACTAAGACTTTATAAAGCTCTGGTTAGGCCCCATTTGGAGTACTGTGTCCAGTTTTGGTCCCCACACCTCAGGAAGGACATACTAGCACTGGAACGTGTCCAGCGGAGATTCACACGGATGATCCCTGGAATGACAGGTCTAGCATATGAGGAACGGCTGAGGATACTGGGATTGTATTCGTTGAGGTTTAGAAGATTAAGGGGAGATCTAATAGAGACGTACAAAATAATACATGGCTTTGAAAAGGTGGATGCTAGGAAATTGTTTCTGTTAGGCGAGGAGACTAGGACCCGTGGACACAGCCTTAGAATTAGAGGGGGTCATTTCAGAACAGAAATGCGGAGACATTTCTTCAGCCAGAGAGTGGTGGGCCTGTGGAATTCATTGCCACGGAGTGCAGTGGAAGCCGGGACGCTAAATGTCTTCAAGGCCGAGATTGATAGGTTCTTGTTGTCTAGAGGAATTAAGGGCTATGGGGAGAATGCTGGTAAGTGGAGCTGAAATGCGCATCAGCCCTGATTGAATGGCGAAGTGGACTCGATGGGCCGAATGGCCTTACTTCCACTCCTATGTCTTATGGTCTTATGGTCTTATGATTATAACATTAAATCCACCATCCCCTAATAACCTATTACCCTTTTGCTTATCAAGAATCTATACATTTTTGGGTTAAAAATATTCAAATAAACTGCTTCCACCTCCATTTCAAGAACAATTCTGGTTGCTCTTCTATTGGAAGGATGTTATCAAACTTGAAAGGGCACAACAAGCATTTACAAAGATATTTGCTGGGACTGAACAGTTTCAGTTATAGGGAGGGCCTGAATAGGTGGGATTATTTTCCCTGGAGTGCGGGAGGCTGAGGGATGATTTTATCGCGTTTTATAAAATCATGAGGGGCAGGGATAGCATAAATAATCAAAGTCATTTTCCTAGGTTGGTGGAGTCCAAAACTAGAGGGCATAGATTTAAAGTGAGAGGGAAAAGATTCAAAAAGGATCTGAGAGGCAACTTTTTCACACAGAGGGTGATGCGTGTATGAAACAAGGCATCAGAGGAAGTGGTGGAAAGGTACAAGTACAACATTTAAAAGGTATCTGAATGGGTGTATGAATAGGAAGGGTTTAGAAGGTTATGGAAAAATTGCTGGCAAATCTGAACTGATCAATGCAGATGATTTGGACCAACGAATCTGTTTCTGTGCTTTATGACTGTAAGAAAGGTCCAAAGACTCACAGCTCTCTGTGAGAACCAAAAACATTTTCATCAGCTTAAACTGAGTGATTTTTTTTAAAACGGTAAGCCCTGGTTATAAATTTCCTTCTGAAAGGAATATCTCCACGTCTACTTTGTCAAGATCTATATATTTCTTCAAGTCACCATTTTACGTTTTTAAACTCCAGCAGATAGAAGCCTAACCTGTCTAACCATTTCTCATCAGACACCAGCCCATTTCCAGTGTTAGTCTGGTAAATATTTTCTGTTTCCTTCCATAAATAAAGTGATGATGTGGAGGAGCCAGTGTCGGACTGAGGTGGATGAAGTTAAAAATCACACAACACCAGGTTTATTTGGAAGAACTAGCTTTTGGAGTGCTGCTTCTTAATCTGCTAATTGTGGAGCAGGATCATAAGACACAGCATTTATAGGAAAAGATTACAGTGTCATGCAACTGAAATGATATATTGAACAAACCTAGATTGCTGTTAAGTTTTTTGTCCTTTAGAATAGATTGCAGGATTTGTTTCATTAATATGTAAAGCCCAAAACTTCTTTTAAATCACATCCTCAGGATATCTTAAGGTTTTATCATGGAAGGTGACATCTCAGCTCAGACAATCCAAAGGTGTGCAGGTTAGGTGAATTGACCATGCTAAATTGCCCGTAATGTTAGGTGTAGGGGAATGGGTCTGGGTGGGTTGCTCTTTGGAGGGTCGGCGTGGGCTTGTTGGGCTGAAGGGCCTGTTTCCACACTGTAGGGAATCTAATCTAAAAATGCATTAAAGGTGTGAGGTTAGAGTTGTCTGTATCCCAATCTTGAATCAGACTGGTTCTGTTTCCAAAGTAGGAACTTATAAAATGTTACATGGATTGACTGCCTGCAGATTGTACGCTTTTTGAGCAAAATAGAATGTATTTGCAAATATAGTTCTACAAATGTAAACTCACCCCATAGACTTGTAAGTGTGTGTGTATGAGAGAGAGTGTGTGTGTGTGTGCATGTGAGAGTGAGCATGTGAGTGCGCGTGAGAGAGTTTATGTTTTTGTGTCTGCATGCTTGGTAAAGTGTGTGTGCAAGTGAGATAGAGAATAAGCCTGTGAAGGGTGTGTGCGTGGGTGTGAGTGTGGCGGGTGTATGTGTATATGTGACTGAGAGAGAGCATGTGTATGAGAGAGGGTCTGCATGGGTGTGTGAGTATATAATTGTGTGTGTGAGTGTGTAGTGTAGTGGGGTCACCCATAGTGTGACATAAATACAAGGCCCTGGTTGAGGCTAGCCTCATGGGTTCTGAACTTAGCTATCAGCCTCTGCTCGGCCACTCTGCATTGTTGTGTATCCTGAAGTCCGCCTTGGAGGTTGGTCACCTGAAGATCCGAGGCCAAATGTCCATGACCGCTGAAGTGTTCCCCGACTGGGAGGGAACACCCCTGTCTAGCAATTTTTGTGGTGTCCATTCATCTGTTGTCGCAGGGTCTGCTTGGTCTCACCCATGTACCATGCCTCAGAGCATCCTTTCCTACAATGTATGATATAGTCAGCATTGGCCGAGTAACATGAGTACCTGCCACGTACATGGTGGGTAGTGTCCACATGTGTACTGGTGGTATCCATGTCGGCATCTGACACGCCTTGCATTATCAACGAAGATGAGCACCTTGCCAAGACCTTCCCTACGCCTTCACTACTCTCCATTAAACAATCGCCAAACCTTAAACAGACCATTGTTCACAGCAAACTGCCTAGCCTTCGGGACAACATGGATAACACTGTACAACACTGTCATGGCAACAACTGCAAGACATGTCAGAGTGTCGACATGGATACCACCAGTACACATAGGGACCACCCACCATGTACGTGGTAGACACTCATGTTACTCGGCCAACGTTGTCTATCTCATACATTGCAGGAAAGGATACCCCAAGGCATGGTACATTGGTGAGACCAAGCAGACGCTACAACAATGGCTGAATGGACACTGCAACAATCGCCAGACAGGGGTGTTCCCTCCCAGTCAGAGAACACTTCAGTGGTCAGGGACAGTTGGCCTCGGATCTTCAGGTGACCAACCTCCAAGGTGGACTTCGGGATATACAACAATGCAGAGTGGCCGAGCAGAGGCTGATAGCCAAGCTCAGAACCCATGAGGATGGACTCAACCAGGACCTTGTATTCATGTCACATTATGGGTGACCCACTACACTATACACCCTCTCTCTCTCACACATACACATACACACTCATTCACACAGATCCTCTCTCATACACACGGTCTCTCTCATACACACACACATATACCCCCCACACTCACACATCCTGTCACAGGCTTATATTTCATCTCACTCACTCACACACACACACTTTATCAAGCATGCAGCCACGCAAACACACACTCTCTCATGCACAGACACATAAGTACAAACTCACATGCACACACCCACACTCTCTCAACTCACTCCAATTTGCCTATCGGACCAACAGATCCACATCAGATGCCATATGTCTTGCCTTCAATTCTCCCTAGAACGTCTTGACACCAAGAACAGCTACATAAGAATATCCTGGGATCCCCCTTTTTGTGGCGTGACACCTCCCTGCCTGTCCTGTTTATTTTCTAGTGTTCAGCAAATGTGTTCTATAACTCAGTATTACATTTAGTCTAAATGTTTTAGGACAAGTTTTAAGGCTATCGACTTTCTCAGAAACATAACTTGTTTATTCAATTCCTCTCAAAAAAGGTAATATTCCAAGCTTTGTTGATTACTTGCTGTATCTGCATACTAGCCTTTTGTGATTCATCTACTTAGATACACAGTTCCCTTTACATCTCAGAACTCTGCAGTATCTCACCATTTAGCTAATGCACTTTCTTTTATTACAAAATGTGTATCAACGTTTATCTTTTTGTAGCTTCCCTGCAACTTCCTTACAACTTATGTCAAGCATTGTCCTTTTCATTAAACAAAGATTTACACGCATTATGATTTACACCATGAGTTACCAATGTTATGTACAATGCAGGCAACTATTTTCATGCATTAGCAATTTTTCAGTGTCTGCACATACACTGTACATGAGTGTTTAACTCTTTTAACTCATGCCAGTCTCTTACTGGTATGTGTACTTATTGTGATTCTCATTGGCTTTTAATTTGAGTTTTATTCCTTCTGCAGGGAGTATCATTCCTTGGTAAGTTATTGTTACCTGTTATTGTTTCATATCTGTAGTAGTAGTGCTGTTGATCTGTGATCTGTACAGTTGATAAGTTCACATCTTCCTAGTTGGCCATTTGCAGTGAAGGAACAGCTTCTGTTGTGTGAATATGCCTGTGGTTGCAACAGGATATCTGGTAACTCACTTCCATCATGTGTGACTTAGTTGACAACTCGATATAAGTCCCAGATTGTCATTTGGACTGACACCTGTTGAGAGCATTGAAGGTTTGTATTCTGACTGGCTCTCCAATATTCACCTCTGGCAATGGCTTGACAGTTTTGTTCATTTAAATTTGGATTTCTGCCATTTCACCTTAACTTTGTCAAACAACTGTTGCTACTTATGGCTTCAAGCGCTTCTTTTGCTATTGAAAGAAAAGATTTGGTATGATTTCATATATGTCTTCTGTCATTGTTTCTCCACTTGTGGATTGCCATGTATACATACGTTCTGGATTTGGTCATTTGTTATGATTCATACAGTCACAAAGTAACACAGCATGGAAACAAACCCTTTGGTCTAACTAGTCCATGCTGACCATGTTCCCAATCCAAATTAGTCCCACTTGACTGCATTGGACCTATATCCCTCCAAGCTTTTCCTATTTACTTACCCAAATGCCGAGTAAACATTTAAACTACCTTCATCCATCACTTCCTCTGACAGTTCATTCCACATACAAAGCACTCTCTGTGTAAAAAAGCTGTCCCTGAAGACATTTTTAAATCTTTCTCTGCTCACCTTAAAAATATGCATACAGTTTTGAACACCCTCCCCTCATGGAAAAGACCCTTGCTATTCACCTTATCTGTGCTTCTCATGATTTTGTAAGGCTCTATAAGGTCACCCCTCAACATCTGCCACTTCAGTGAAAATGTCCTTGTCTAGCCTAGCCTTATAACTCAAATTTTCCATTCCTGGCAACATCCTGGTAAGTCTATTCTGAACCCTCTCCAATTTAATACTATTCTTCCTATTGCATGGTGAACAGAACTGTATATTATACTCCAGTAAATGTCTCATCAATATCCTGTACAACCTCAACATGACATCCCAACTCCTATACTCAAAGGTCAGAACAATGAAGGCAAAATGCCTTCTTAACCATCTGGTCTAAACATGATGCAAATTTCAAAAAATTATGTACCTGAACCCTGAGGTCTCTGTTCCACAGCACTATCCAGGGCGCAACCATTATTTGTAAAAAAAAATCCTTGTTTGTTTTATTAAAATGCAGTACTTCACATTTATCCAAATTAAACTCCATCTGCCACTCCTCAGCCGACTGACCAAATTGATCAAGATCTCTTTGTAATTTTAAATAATCTTCTTCATGGTCCACTATACCCATCAATTTTGGTGACATCTGCAAACTTATGAACAATGTCTCCTAAATTCTAATCCAAATCAGTTATATAAATGATTCCTTCTGCCTAGGAACCCTCCAACCACACAGGATGAATGTAGATTTCTCCAGCTTCCTCATTTCCCCTCCCCCCACCTTATCTTAGTCCCAACCCCCCAGATTCAGCACCGCCCTCTTGCCCTGCAATCTTCTTTCCAACCTCTCCGTCCCCATCCCCTCTCCGACCTGTCACCCTCACCCTCACCTCCTTCCACCTACGTATTCCCAGCGCCCTTCCCCCAAATTCCCTCCCCCCTACCTTTTACCTCAGCCCGCTTGGCACACCAGCCTCATTCCTGAAGCAGGGTTTATGCCCGAAATGTCGATTCTCCTGCTCCTCGGATGCTGCTTGGCCTGCTGTGTTTTTCCAGCACCACATTTTTCAACATTTATATAAATGATAAACAAAAGGGGACCCAGTACGAATCCCTGTGGAACACTGTTGGTCACAGGTCTCCAGTCCAAAAAAAATCATCCACCAACCCCTCTGTCTGCTACTGTCCTTTGGTAATTTTCACTGCCATCTCACCCTTTCAGTTTGACTGGAGATTATATATGGTGTTAAATTCCCCAAACCTTTAAGAAGCAGCTGTATTCTTCACTCATGAACTGAGGGCCATGTCGATCATCCCAATATCTGGAATGCTGTAATGACCAAAGTGCTCTTCCAGACTTACTACAATCTCACCAGTTGTTATTGAAGTCAGCTGGTCTACCTCCCTCTAGTCAGATTGGTAGTCTACAGTACCAAGTGTGAAGGTATCTGCTGCTAGTATTATCTATGGTTTGTCTGGGATACAATGTGTCATCTGCAGCTCTCCAGCTTGCTTGTCTTAGCATTCATTACAAGTACTACACTAGCTGATGTGGTCCTTGGTTTAAGTGCTATATTTGGCCAATTGAGCTCTCTTCTCCTTCCTTAGGTTTGGCTGAATTCCTTGGTTGCTTTCATTTAACTTCTCAGAGATAATGACTAATTCCTTTAAACAATGTTCTATCTTGACCTGTTGATTTATCTCGGTATGCCCAATACACTCTTGTGATCAGAGGACTGTCCTTGATGTTTTGAAGTTATCCTTTCATAACTATCTTTTGCAACATTTGCAGAGTTACATCTTTTTGGGTACTTTGTATGATTTGAGCAAAGCTGTTAGATTCAATGTCTCTGCTGGGCTGATGACACCCAGAACCTGTGTTGCTGTGTCACATTGGATCTGGATGGTTTCACATTCACATTGTAGCTTCCTCTATTTTCTTCATAGGGAATGTCTTTCCCACATTTGTGTGTTATATTGATTCGATATCTCTGTAACTGGAGTATTATTCTTTGTGGGCACTTTATGTAGCAGCTTTAGGAAAATTCTTTGAAGTGACTTGTTTCAGACTCAAGTGTCTCTTCTAAGTAGGTATTAATGAAAATCTCCACAAGCAAAGAAAATAGCTAAGTACTCTTCCTTGATATGACTGTAGTGATCTTCCGTTTGTGTTAACACCCTGAATGCAAATACAACCTGTTGACCTTGGTGTATTAGAACATAGAACATAGAACATTACAGCGCAGTACAGGCCCTTCAGCCCTTGATGTTGTGCCGCCCTGTCATACTAACCTGAAGCCCATCCCACCTACACTATTTCATGTACATCCATTTGCCTGTCCAATGACGACTTAAATGCACTTAAACTTGGTGAATCTACTACCGTTGCAGGAAAAGTATTCCATACCCTTACTACCCTCTGAGTAAAGAAACTACCTCTGACATCTGTCTTATACCTATCTCCCCTCACTTTAAAGTTGTGTCCCCTCGTGTTTGCTGTCCCCATACTTGGAAAAAGGTTCTCCCTGTCCACCTTACCTAACCCTCTGATTATCTTGTATGTCTCTATAAAGTCACCTCTCAATCTTCATCTAACGAGAACAGGCTCAAGGCCCTCAGCCTTTCATCGTAAAACATTCCTTCCGTACCAGGCAACATCCTAGTAAATCTCCTCTGCACCCTTTCCAAAGCTTCCACATCCTTCTTATAATGCGGTGACCAGAACTGTACACAATACTCTAAGTGTGGCCTTACCAGAGCTTTGTACAGCTGCAGCATAACCTCCTGGTTCCAGAACTCAATCCCTCTGTTAATAAAGGCCAAAACACTGTATGGCTTCTTAACAACCCTGTCAATCTGGGTGGCAACTTTCAGGGTTTCTCCAAGTCCTACCTTAATGGTATCACATTTCAGAGTGACCTCATCACTTAGGTCATTGTAATTCATTGTTTCTGTCATTAGTTGCTTGATTTTAGTAAATGCTGCTTCTTATTCCGTACTCCAATATCACTGCACACCTTTGGTAGTGATTGTGTAATGGTTCACACTCTGATGATAAATTGGGCAAGAGCTTGCCCAATAGATGATCAACCCAACAACTCATTGTAATGCTTTTATACCTGCTGGTTGCCACATCGCTGCTAACATTCTTACCCTTTACAGATCCAAACAAGGAACTTTTGCTGTCAATATATGACCATGATACATGACTTTCTACATTTTTAATTGCAATATTTTCTTGCTTAGTTTCAGGTTCATCAGACAAGTTGTTGCAAGCAGTTGCACTAGATTTTTATCATGATGAGCAAAGGCTTCTGAGGTTATGTTTTGCAACCATAAATTTAGCAGATTATACACTTTCCTTTTTCCCTTCCCTTTCTGGGAAGATCACTGGCTACCTCATACTGCCTGCATTGGTACCCCTCTGTAACTATGGAAATATCAAATGACATGCACAACCGTCTGTAAATCCTGAACAGTATCAACAATGTAGTTCAAAGGATGCTGCTTTCATCCAGCTCCACTTGTTAGTAACCATCCTTTGCAATTAAGGTATTGAAGATTTTTGCCTTTGTAAATTGTACAAGGTTCCTTCAATGGTTTTTATGTGGTCGCCAAGTTACCAAAATGATGTAGATGCTTTGGAGAGGTGCAGAGGAGGTTCACCAGGATGATGGAGGGTGCTAGCTATGAAGAGAGGTTGAGTAGATTAGGCTTATTTTCATTAGAAAGATGGATGTTGAGGGGGCACCTGATTGAGGTCTACAAAATCATGAGAGGTGTAGACAGGGGGATAGCAAGAAGCTTTTTCCCAGAGCAGGGGATTCAATTACTAGGGGTCACAAGTTCAAGGTGAGTGGGGAAAACTTTAAGGGAGATGTAAGTGGAAAGTTCTTTACACAGAGGATGGTGGGTTCCTGGAATGCATTGCCAGCGGAGGTGGTAGAAGTAGGCATGATAGTGTCATTTAAGATATATCTAGACAGATACATGAATGGGCAGGGAGCAGAGGGATACACATCCTTAGAAAATAGGCAGCAGATTTAGATAGAGGATCTGGATCAATGTAGGCTTGGAAGGCTGAAGGGTCTGTTTGTGTGCTGTAATTTTTTTTGTTCGTTGTCGTGGTGATGTCTTTGTTTATTTCCTTTGGCTCAATGCATACTTTCAGCTTTCCCAATTGTTTCATTGCTGTCATTCTGCTAATCCATTTTGTGGAATTTGTCACTTTCTTGATTATTCCCATTTTTTTCTTTCACAGCTCCTCTATCTTTTCTTTCAGGCTGGCCTTCAGGGTAGCTGGGAATTTCTTTGAAAGATGGCAAATTGATCCTTCAGTCTCATATGCTTTGAGATGATTCACCCTGGGAGACACCTGTAAACATTATCGTACTCCTCTAGAATTTGTTCCATGATCAATGATTTGGTATGCAGTAACCCTTTGCAAATTTGTTTTTGACATATTGAAGGTTTCCAGTTCAAGACTCTGGCAGAGATGAGTGGCTTGCTTGTCATCTATGATTTGGAACATGAAATCTCCATTCTTGTCATTGCATTGGCGCCTCAGAGTAATTTGTCCTCTTGGTCCAAGTTTGGTGGGATCATTTAGCCTCAACCTTACTTTTGAGGTCTCATTTTTAGATCACCATTTTAAGCCACTTGGCCCAGGATTGTGAAGGTCATGGTGTTACATAATATATTGGTGACTATCTGACAGTTTATCTGAAGCTCTGTTTTTGCAACCATCATTCAAACAGTCACACATCATTTATATCCTGTCAACTTAACTGAAGCAACCAGTAAAATGGTGTAGAGGGATTCATAAGAATCTTTGGCTGGTATCTTGACAATGGCCATAATACCTTCTAGCCCAACACTAATGTGTAAAATCATTTGGCTTCTTAAACTTAAGACAGTTGTAAGGGTGTGAAGAATTGGCTGCAGTGAATTAGGACAATGTGTTAAAAAACAAAGAGACACGTCTTGGCACACATTTAGCGTGACATTGCATAAGTCTCCACAAATATACGTTCTGTTGGGGAAGAATGATACTACGAAAGGATGCGCCATCCACAGCTAATGGAGGAAGTTAAGGATAGTATCAAAATAAAAAAAAACACATCTATTGCTGCAAAGATTAGAGGTAGTCTAGAAAATTGGGAAGAGTTTAGAAACCAGCAAAGGATGTCAAAAAAAGGGAAAAAATAGAATTTTACTTTCAAAGAAGTCACTCAACATGAAAAGTCATTGTTCAAGATAAGAGACCATGGTCTCTCCTGCTTTCTATAAACCAGCAACATAGAAAAGATTTATCTGCTGCAGTAATCTGTGAAAATTCGAGCGGTTAAGCACTATTTAAAGTAAAAATTAACAATTGTTTTCTTAAAGTACAATAGAGAATAATTAACTGACTCCTATTTATAAGTCCTTCCTCTAACCTATCTTTTACCTTTTCCTTCTACATTACTAGTCTGATAAAACTCCCAAATAAGATTTACAAAACAAAACTTCTTATCTCAAAACCAGGCAGCTTTCATTTTTCTCTGTATTTCTGTCTTCTTTTCTTCTTTTTGGGGGTTCTGCTTCATAGGTTACTGATTGATAAAGGTACCTTTAAGAGAGCTATTTCAGACAGTCTTTACACACTGGTAGCTTGGCAGTTCTCCTCTCCACCGTTTAGTCTTCCCCAATATTATATCCCCAAAGCATTGGATTGTGTAATTGGCTTTTAAGATTTTCAATATACTAATTCAAACTGGATTGGAGTTTGGTATTTTTTGGTGTATAATTTAAACTGATTGACCTAATTCGAATTTGTATTGTCATTTCCAGGCCACCAGCTACCCTAGCTACCCCAGTAGCTGGAGTACATGTTACATTGTTTCTTTTTTCAGAACACTTGGTGCTGTCGTGTAGTTTTTGCTAGCTTTTAACTCTCTCAATGATACAGTACGCCCCCATCTTCATAACAGCATAAAATGGGAAACTGCAAGGTTATGCACTTTGGAAGGAAGAATTAAAAAAAACATTTATTTAGATGGAGAATAACTGCAAGATCCAGCTGTGCAAACAAATCTGCGCTTCCTTGTACATGAATTACAAAAAGTTAGCATGCAGGCATTTTAGCTTAAAATGAGCAACCTATCGAAACTAGATAGAAAGGTAAGCTGTGAAGAATTCATAGGAACAGGAATAGCCATACAGCACGTTAAGCCTGTTCCGTCAGTTTACATGATCAGGATTGATTGAACACTTCAATGCCTTTTAACTACTATTCCTATAATCCTTATGCCATTGATAATCAAATATTTATTAACTTCTACTTTAAATACAACACTTTCACATCCTTCTGAGATTGAGGATTCCAAGGGACTCACGACTCACTGAGTAAAAAGTGTCAACTCACCTGAGTCCTAAATGGCATCCCCCTTATTTTGAAATTGTACCCCTTTGTTCTTGCATCTATTTGCCCATCCCTTTAAGTATTTGAAGGGGTTTCAATGGGATCATCTCTCATTCTTGGAAAGTCTAGACCATGTTTGTGCAATCTCTCTTCATTAGGATAGTCCCACCATACCAAATCAGTCTGGTGAACCTTTGTTGCACTACCTCTATTGCTGGCGTTAGGGTAGTGCTGCTGCCCAATCAGAATGGCTGATAACTCTTAAGGGCAGGTTTTTCTCTCACTGAGAGGTGGATATCCAATCCTCAATGTTGCCGGGTCTGCATTATGGCTACAGGATGGCTTTGCTGAACGTCGGTTGGTCTGTACTAATTTTCTTTCTCTCTGTGTGCAATTTTTAGCTTCATATTTAAGGAAGAATATACTGTACTTGGAAGTGGTACAAGGAAAGTTCATTATGTTGGTCTCTCGGATAAGTGGGTTGTTCTGTGAGAAAAGGCTGAATTAATTGGGCGTATATTTTCTGGTGTTTAGAGAAATTAAAAGCAATCTTATTGGATCACAAGATTCTATAGGGACTTGTCAGGGTAGATGCTGTGAGATTATTTCTGCTGATCATAAAATCTAAAATACAGAAGACAAAGTTTAGGAATAAGAGGCTGATCATTTGGGACTGAAGTGAGGAGGAGTTATTTCACCCGAAACATTGTCTATGATTGGAATTCTGCACTCTCAGAAGATTATAGATGTTCCAGCATTGCATACATTAAAAGCTGGGATAGAGAAACTTTTGGTCTTTCAGGGAACCAAAGAATATGAGAAGCAGATAGGAAAGTGGAGTGAAGCTAAAATTATATTGAATGGTATTGTTTAATCCTGCTCCTATTTCCTTCTTGAGATCTTGAACTTTGCATAGATTCTTTGCAACTATATGTAGGCATCTGGATGGATATATAAATAGGAAGGATTAAGAAGAATGAGTGCCAAATGCTGGAAAATGGGACTAGATTTATTTAGGTTACCTGGTCGGCATGGATGAGTTGGACCAAAAATGAATTGGATATCATGTTTCCATGGTGTATTCCTCTATGATTATCATTGTATGGCTATACTGGATAACCGTGGTAAGGAGATGCCATGTTGGATTGGGATGAGCAAAGATAAAAATCACATATCAGGTTGTAGTCCAACAGGTTTATTTGGAAGTATAAGCTTTCAGAGCGCTGCTTGTGTTGTGTGATTTTTAATTTGATAAGATTGTCAGTCTGCAGTCCCTAATCAATATTGTTAATCACTATGATATCATGACAATATTTCAATTTTTAGGGTTATTTTTCTGATTCATAACTTGCTAACAAATTTCTAAATTAAGTTAATTCCTAGCAACACACTATTTGGAAATTTCCCAGCAGTGGACTGTATATAATTTATTTAATCTATTGAAATAATTGAATAGCTATAGTTTAAATCTCCAAGGGAATAAAAAAATGAAAAATTTCCTTGATTTCTGCAAATAAATATACAAAAACCCCAGGACATCCATCAATGCAGTAGCCAGTTGAACATGTTAATACATTCAATTTGTGGATCAAATGGAATTAAGCTCAAACAAGTACATAAATGCATGTTGGATATGATTCCAAGTGATATAAATTATATATTACAGAAATAATTTGAAGTAGTGAATGTACTGATATAGTAGATTGAAATGTGGAGGCATGAATACAGCTACAAGCAATAATGTATCATGGATGATTGGGTCAGATAACATTGATAGGCCTTTCAAATTTGTTCTCTCGATGTACAACATTACCTGAACCTTATAATATATTACTGCTCATGAGTTCTTTTGGATTACATAAACTGTATGATAAGCACTACATTTTTAAACGCTTTAGGTTAGGAGTTAAACCACACATAGAGCAATTACAGAAAATGGAAGTAGAATTGATTTTGATTGTAATTTTTGTGTTAAAATATTGATAAAAGTTTAAATATAGAAAACTGTGGATGCTAGAAACCTGAATTGAAAACAGAGTGCTGGATCAACACAGCAGATGTTGAGAAAAAAAAGCAGAATTAATGGTTTGAGTCCAGTGATCCAAAACTGATGAAAGATCATTGGATTTGATTCATTAACTCTGTACTTTCTCTCAACAGATGCTAGCAGACCTGCTGTGTTTCTCCAGCAGTAACTATTGATAAAAGTTTGTTCAAGTCATGAACACAATTTGTACAATACCATTTCCCTGTTTAATTGCTGGATAGTTTTTAAAAAAAATCTCTTTACTTTGGATTGGAAATAATTTTATCTGTTCACCCACAACCAAGAGTAAGTTTGTGATTTAAGTTTGACCAAAGAATTGTGTACTCTGATCCTTCAATTAAAAAATAAAAGCACAACAAAATAACCTCACGAAAATCAAAATTCTAGTTTCAGGTCCAGTCTTGTGTTCTACAAATTTCATAAATCTTCTTGTTTTAATAACAGAATATATTTATTCTCTGCTAATTTATTGATATCACTGTTACTGCAGTGCTAGCCAAGGTTGTTGCTAAATGAATCTGAAATTAAAAACAAATGCATTGTGGTGAAGTTTTGTATGATGGGCAATGACTTTCTATTTTTGTGGCAACTCTTAAGTGGTGAGTGTATAATCTCAAGCATATTCTCAGATAATAACACAGATGAAGTCAAACTGTTCTGCACAGGATGCAAGGTTAAATGAGACAGCACAACCTTCAAATTACTCCAATTTGTGTCTACCTATAAATATTAGCCGAAGCCTGAGATCTCATCATGTTGTGGATGTAATCCAGAACTCTCTTGATCTCTTTAGTTAAATGACAAAGAAGATGATTTCAGTGCTTAACACTCTTCTACATGTTTTCATGCAATCAGGTCAGTGACTGTAATTTACCACATCCATAGCTTGGGCACTTAATTTACTGACATAAGAGTGCTCCATCTTTTGAAGAAACTGGGGAAAATCAAACCTTTCAGTAGATCTGAACTGAGTTATAACAGTGTGTTGTATTGGTGCCATCATGTGGCTGTAATAGAAATTACAGACGGTTGTCCAAATGCTAATGCCGTCACAGATACTCTAAATAGAGTCATCGAGGTATACAGCATGTTTGTTATTTTTAAGATGAAAGGAGAAAGTTTTGAAAAGGATGTGAGGGACAACATTTTTATACAAGTGATTTGCATGTGGAATGAACTACCAGAAAAATGAGATGCAGGTACAGTTACAGCATTTAAAAACATTTGGGTCAGTACATGAATAGGAAAGGTTTGGTGGAAAAGGGTCAAATGCAGGCAATGGGACTAATTTGGAACATGGTTGGCGTGGACTAGTTGGAATGAAGGGTGTGACTCTACATCTGCATGACTATGAATCCCTTCAATCAAATTTTTGGTCCTACCACAACACTGACACAGCTGCAAGTGAAGTCACAAGTATATCTCTGTGACTGTGATTATGGTGAATTATCCCTTATCATCCTTTCTTCATCTGTTGACATGATTGACCTCTTCCACTGTCTAGCTCAGTGTGATTACCTTTGCTTGGGTCCATTCTTAACTATTTGATTTTAGCCAGAGCACTTGGCGGCAATGGACTCATTTCCACCCCACACCATGATCTCAGAATTCTCCAAAAATTTATCCTTGACCTCCTCCTTTTTCTCATTTACATTGGCTTTCCATTGGCAAAATCATCTGAAGATATGGGGTGAATTTCAGGCAACTTCCAGCTTAACTCAATACATTATACAAAACTGCAAGTAATAGATGTGGACAGAATAATAGACTACAAGTTTACCTACCAGCTTTATCATGGCAAAAAATGGTAAACAGACCCTTACCTTACAGTCCTGAAGAGTAATAGCTTATGTGATATATATGGAATATCCTCACCATGTAATAATAACATGCTAATATCAATCATAGACATTGAGTTAGATTTTACACCATGTGGATTTCATGGCCTCCTTGATTATATTTCCATGGGAGGCATATAACAGAATTTGGGGTGTAACCCACAGCCTTCCTGCACATCCCTGTCCCGGTTCCCATAATATGGAGGTCAACAAATCACTCTACACTTATGCCTATTGAAGCCCTTCAGTGAGCAATTTTGGCCCACAGACCATTTCCAGCATCATGATATGCTGGCTGGTAAAAGATGGGTTAGAGTGTGTAGACAGTTTTGTTTTCAATACATTTGATGAGAGGGCATGAAGGGAGCAGTTTGCCTCCTTTGGGAGTTCTCTTTGCGCACTGGTGGCAGCCCCTCTGGGATCTTTGTAACTCCTAGTCTTGCTGACAAAACCTCTCTCTCCATAGGCTGCCAGTCAAGAACCCCGGACTGAGTCCAGAGGTCACGTCTTCCTTATTTCAGGAACTCCCTTAAGTCTCAGAAGCACTAATTCGATGCTGCCTGGACCTCTGGAGCTGCAGTTGATTCGGTATTCAGTATATAAGTAATGTGAGTTGCAGTCATCAGGGCAATGGATAGCACAGTGGTAATCATAATATCACTGGCATAGCAAGTTTAGGCTGATGCCCTCGATCATGGGTTCAAATCCCATCACAGCAAACTGGTACAGACTTTACATTCATTTGTTTTTGTATTCATTCATGGCCAGAAAATATGAGAAGGCACTTTTTTCAGTCGAAATGCAGCAGCACTTCTTTTCTCGCTTGTTAAAGCGATGATTGCTGTGTTAAATATGGATGAGAGTCCTTGACATGCACTTATAACTGTTTCAAATAATACTAAGTTACAGTCAACTGGTTAAATAGAACAAAACACTTTTGGTATTACCTTAATCCATTTTTAAAGGGGTCAGGGCAGTGATTACAAAACAACAAAGCTAATAACTGGTGTAAGTTTCTCGTGTGATGGGTAAGTTATTTCAATGAGCACAAAGATGTTTACTATGCTATTGCTCCATCCTTTGAAAACATTTTATATGTACCTTATTTTGTACTTCCATAGAATTATGCTTAATTTTGGCTGTGAGTTTCATGAAGATGGATTTTTAAACTTATTGAAAATCCCATTGGATTAGTCAGCTAAAGTTACTTATAGCCCGAGCTGCAGATATCAAGAAATACTACACTGGCAGACTTCAGAGCAGTTTGGAAATTTGCTTGAATATAATCAAATGTACTGGATGGAATATCCCCAGAAACTGAAAAACATGGGTAATGGTGAGTAAGATGGGAAAATATGGCAAGATTGGCAGAAATAAGATTCTCAATGTTGAGAAAAAAAATCTCACCCTTGAAGTCAGTCGAGGTGTGCTAAGGTCAGTCCTGGGAGTCTGCCCACTGAAAGTCAAGGGACAGGGAGTTATCAGGGGCCACTGCTGCATTGGCACTGGGACCTCAATGGGGTGAATTGCAGGAAGCATGCTGGGATGAAGAGGGAATAATAATTATTAAGAGGGGGGCAATGCAACATATAAGGGGAGGAGACAATGCAGCATTGGAAGTCAAAGATATTGTGGAGGATTATTGACCTCAAGCAAAGATGGTGCTGATCCCTGCCTTGGAGCTTGCCCTCTTGATATCATAGAATACTTACAGTGTGGCAGCAGGCCAGTTGGCCCATCAAGTCCACACCTAACCCTTGAAGAACATCCCACCAAGACCCAGCCTCCTACCCTATCCCTGTAACCCCACATTCCCCATGGCTAATCCACCTTGCCTGCTTATCCCTGGAAACTACAGACAATCCACCTAAGCTATACACCTTTGGACTGTAGGATGAAACGAGAACTCCCAGACAAAACACACGCAGAGACAAGGAGAATACAAACTCCATTCAGACGGTCACCCGAGGCTGGAATTGAAACAGGTCCCTGACGCTGTAAGGCAGCAGTGCTAGCCACTGAGTCACTGTGTTTTTTAATTAATTCATGGGATGAGACCAGGCCAGCATTTATTGCCCATCCTTAATTGCCCAGGGGCAGTTAATTCTGGCTATTGAGGGAGTGCAGCGTAGGTTTACGAGGTCAATTCCTGAAATGGCAGGACTACCTTACGCTGAAAGACTGGAGCAACTGGGCTTGTATACCTTGAATATAGAAGACTGAGAGGGGATATGATTGAGACTTATAAGATTATTAAAGGATTGGACACTCTGGAGGCAGGAAACATGTTTCCGCTAATGGGTGAGTGCCGAACTAGAGGACACAGACTCTGAAAAATCTAAGTTGAAGGGCTTTAGGGCCAGTTTGATTATAGCTAACAGATACTGTCTCAGATAAAAGGCTTTTAAGTTAAAAAAAGCCTGTACAATGAGAGGGGAGTGGCCAGTTCTCCCAGCTCAGCTTTACTCTGGTTTGGGTTGGTTTTTAGCAATGGTGTTGAAAAAACTGCTGCATCCCAAAGAAGCAGGTCCAAGCTGATCTCTCTCTCCTGTAAAACCCTGTGTTTGATTTTACCTTTCGTTTATGGAGATTGTTATAAGTATTTGGAACAGCATCATTAAGTGGGGATGATCTTTTGGGTTTTCAGATAGATTAAGGTATTTGGTATTATGTTCTCTTTTGTTTGTGCTTCATTCAGTAATTTCATAAATAAATTCTGTTTTGTTTAAACCTACGTGGTTTGACCAACTGCATCCTCCTGGAATATCCGCATTACACCAGCTTAAAACAACGAGCAAAGTTAAGGTATGGACTACTTTCTTGAAATGTTTTGAGAGGGTCTGGCCTGGCCTGGTCCATAACAATGCCAGTACTGTCCAGACAGAGGTTTCTGCTTGATCCTAGGCATCTCTGCTACAAATAATTGCTTAGAGACAAATCACTGCTGGCCCAAACTTTGTGAACATCACCCAGTGGAATTGAGTTATGTGTAGTCATCTTTCACTAATTGTGAAATGTTTTGATGTTGCTGAGGCCAGCATCCCCTACATAATCCAAATTGCATGTGCAACTTAATGATTCAAACTTCCTCTGTGGTTCATGCTATTTAATGAAGGGTAAAATTACAAATGGTTGGAAGTCTTCACAAAGTCCTATTCAGGTGTAAACTTCTGGAGGACCTGTATGTGGTATCTCCAGCAGTTGCACACCTGGCACCAATCTTCCTCCACGTGAGGAAGATGTACCTGGAGTGAATCAAGGTCTCTAGTCCCTCATGGAAGATTATGTCTTTCACACCACTCTTCTGAGGGCAGAGACTGTGCAGATGCCACTAATAAACAAAAAAGAATAAGTCGCCAAACTAGGGTTGAAATTTGAGTATGTTAAGAATATGTTCACTGTGATGGTAATGGGAGAGCATTATGGAACATGACAATTATTCTTTCTTGGTTGTCAAGATTTCAGCATCAGCAAATCTGTGAAACATTTACACATGGAATATGGGTATCATTGGCTGACATCACTTCCTTTCAGCGGCAAGTTCTCCTGCCACTTGTGAATGTAAGGTAGTGCAAGTGGGGCGCCATAGAAATACACTATCCACGAGCTTGCCTGCAATCAAGATCTTGTTGAAAGCTGGTAAAATTCAACCCATTGTTTTAAATTACATTTGTGTCTGTAAGGTTTATCTTGGCCAGTCTTATGCATGGTAGTGCAAATGTTGAGGAACAAAATACCTGCCATTTCGGCGCCTTGTTCTCAGTATCAAACATTCCCAATTCAGATATATTACGTGTTAGAAACAGAGCAAATGTTCCAGAAATGTCTTAAAACTAACAGCACTAGAGGACCCCTACTGGAGTATCTTAACAATATTAATTTCAACAGAAATGTGTAACATTAGTGGTTTGGATCATGCTGTCACTATTCATGTTTTTTTGACTAGATTTAACGACCCATCTGGTTTACAGTGGTATAAGAATAACTATTGGTGAGTCTTAAAAAGAGGCTTTTGCCTTAACAAGATGTAGTCTATTGCTTAAAAGCAATTAGGTACACGTTACATTTGCTAGTTAAACACTGTTATTAAGACTATTGGGAGACATAGATGACACATATATCCCTTTGAGATCCAAAGCTGTTTCCCTGATTTCCTTTCCCGAGACTGTATGATATCATCAAATTAGCACAGTTTAATGCAGTGTCTAACATTAACCCTTTCAGAACCATTACCTTGTACAACAATACCAACCTTGAAACTAATCTGACTGAGATTGAGGTGACAAACAAAAGCAGGTTTGAGCTTTGTGAGCTTGTTGGTATGAATTGGGTTAAGGCTGTCTTAACTCATGACAGTGAAGAGAGACTTTGTAGGCAACTAAAACCTTATAAATCCCATGGAATTCCTGACACCCACAGAGTGTTATTCTCTTTGTGCTAAGGATATGGATATTGCTGAGAACCACATTTTTTGACCATTTTTATTCATTGCTTAAAGTGTGAAATAAAAACTGAAAATGCTTAAAGAATCATGCAGCATCAGGAAAGGAAAAAAAAGAGTTTTTGTTTCAGATTGGCAATATATCATCAGAACTCTCTTTCTCTCTTGGATTCTGCTTGACCTGCTGAGTATTTATGGTAGTTCTGCATTTTTAGTTTTAATGTCCACCCCAAATTCTCCGAGAAAGATGATGGGCTTTCAAATTGCTACAGCCCTTATGATGCTGAACCTCCCAGAATAATATTAAATCGGACATTCCAGGATTTCGATCAAGCAATGGTGATGAAGTAAAAGGATAAATATGACTTTGATAACAGGATAAGCGAGGTGATGAAATTCCGAACATCTTGTTATTTTCCTGAATCCAAAGGAAAATTATTGTATAAAATTTACAATAAAATAGATATTTAATGTAACTAATGGCTGCATTATTCTCAAACCAAAATTAATTGACTTTCTGTAATATTTCATTTTGTGGTGCTTTGTTTCAGTCTCCTGGGATAACCATGATGAAGATATAGTTTGAAAACAAAGGTGAGTTTTTAAAAAACATTGGTGATTTATAACCATAGATTTTGCCCAGGAAATATTCCAGACCCCCTTGCCTGCCCTTACTATGCTTCCTCCAATAATGTTGTTTACATAGATGAGAAATTCCATGATGCACTGTGTGTTAGACCATTAGTTTCCAGGAGACGCTGGGCAGATATTATTGTCACGGTGAAACTAGAGTCACAACTTGATCGCTTCACTTTTTTATTGGAGCTTGACAACTGCACAAAAGGATGCAGTTTCATTGTGAGCTTCCTTCTGTCCTTTCTTGACTTTTGTTGACAACTGTAAATGATGTGCCGTTAAAAAAAAGGCTTTCTGTCAATTTAAACCAAAGCCACTCCTTTATGATGCATTATTTTTCCAAAACCAATGAAGCAAGTATATGTTCCTTTATTAGACATTAAAAATAATCAAATACTGAAATCAGGAACAAATTTGGATAATGGCTTGAATTTTAACTGAGATAAAAAGTGCAGTTATTATCAGAAATATGTTTCCCAAATCCATCCCCATTTTCAGTTTATTGGGTCTCATTGCTATGCTGTGTTTTGAAATTTGACAACAGTTGTCCAGATTCCCCAAAAGTGTCTGTTCACCAGGCAGCAACCATACATCCACATTTACCTTCAGGATCCAAGTAACCAACTGAACAGTCTCCACTATTGGTCCCCTCCTATCATCAGCTCTGCTGAATTCTCCAATTCCCCACCATGGGGCCCCAGACCTCCTCTTCTTCCACCACTGACGCCACTGCCCTCAAGTGACAGCAAGTTTTCTTTTAGGCAGCCCCCTGTGTTGTGACCTTCACCCTCTCCCCTGGTTGGCCATCCATTTCCTAAAGCCGCTGCACCTCTCAAACACCCTTATTCCTGGCACAAAATTAGCTGCTGCTGTGGCTAAACTGACAGTCCAACTATTAATCAAACTGCACCTGTGGGTATGGACCAGTCCATAAAGTCACTCTCCTCAGTCAATGATGGGTTCTCTTCAACCTTCTGATTCACCAATACTTGTGGTTTTAGTCAGTGGAAACTTTGTCCAATATCTATAGAGACAGAAATGCCATTGCGTTCTGCTGGAAGGTCACCAACCTGGGACATTAACTCTGATTCTCTCTCCATATATGCTGCCTTACCTGCTGAGTCCTTTCAGGATTTTCTCTTTTCAATTAAAGATAGCATCTAGTTTTTGTTTCAGAGCATGTCTCATATAGTCAATCTGCATCTGAATGGGAAAGCTATCTCAATTTCATGCATAACCCTTTGTCAGAACTTGCAAAATGACCTGAAGACTGGATTTTACAAGATTGATGAGGACAAGTCAGGATGTGCACAGGAAGAGAAGGGGAAAATAGGAGAATAATAAAGAGGCCAAGTTACCAAAAACTGTTATGACTATTTTCTTAAAATAGCTGCAAATGGGTTCAATACTTTCTTTAGAGATTTTTAAGAAGTGAAAAGAAACATAAGGTGTTTTACACTATATGAAGATCAATTCAGGTGATGAATGGATGTACAGAAATTTGAAAATTCCTGGAAAGAAAAAAATGACAGTACTTAATGGCTAAAAGAAAAATGTAAATTATACCTAAGTAGGGACCTAACTGACGTTGAAAGGTTTTCCTTTTATTACAGTTTGATCATGAAGAATGTGAAATATTGTTCTTGAAGGTTTCCATCGAGTTTCAGAAATATTTTCATTCTCTTGAAAACTCTTCTTGGAAGAAGTTAAAAATCACACTACGCCAGGTTATAATCCAGGTTATATTGGACCAAAACCTGGCGCTGTGTGATTTTTAACTTTGTACACCCCAGTCCAACACTAGCATCTCCATATCATGACTTCTTGGAAGAAGTGAAATGCTTGAGAGTTTGTTGCTTTTTGTTAGTGAGAAAAATATCAGCACTTGTTCAGTGAGACTAAGGTGCAGTATTCATAAGAATATTTTGCTAGTGATTCTGTTTATCTTTGATTTCAATGTAGTCCTTAAATTTATACTTTGATGTTTGAGATCTATAAGAAATGATGATCCAAATAAAGACTAGATGTGAAAATCCATACAATGATGGAGAACAGAAGTGTTAGAGAACAGTAGTCTGAGCTGATATCATAAACCACAAAAACAATTTAAAATTGTTTTTAATTATCTGAGTATGAGATAAGATCTAGTTATAGTGTATAAGTATAGAATGTCATGTTTTATTTTCTTCTGGATCTGTGTTTGGTATCAGATGTGAATGCTTATGGTTGTGTACTCAAACCCACATTATTTTTGTGGAAGGTCATCCATGCTGAATAATGAATGATAGTGTTGTTATCACAGCTTGTTCTATTATACACAATTTGCAATTGATTGCTAGGAAATAATTGGACATTTGAATCATAACAATATGTTTTATTTTATAACTATAAGAAAAAATGCAGAGTTTTAACTGAGAATGCAATGGCAATGAGGATACACGTACAACTGTTGTTGACAGCTATCTTTAAATTGCAGACTCAGAAATGAAAGATAGCAACCAGTATCTATATCATTGCCATTGGGAACAAGTTAAGACGTAGTTCCTGTAATTAGCACAAGCGTGGAAAGTTTGATAGCATCTGTGTGGTGTTTATTTCTGATACAAAGACATTAGTGTACTTTTTCAAATCAGCTACATTCAATAAATGGGCATAAAGTGCTCATAACCAATTGCAATTATGATGAATAAATATTAGTCAAGATTTGAACTGTTTCATGCCTTATCTAATATTTGGTTAAGTTCTGTACAGTTAATGCAGACAGCCACATGTTTGGACAGAAAATGTTGGAAACACTCAACAATTCAGGCAGCATCTGTGGACAGCAAAACAGAGTTAAGATGTCAAGTCTATGACTCTTCATTGCCCATGGGTTTTCATTTGTCTCTTTCTATCTTGTTCACCTTTATTTACTTTCTATTTTCTTGTGTTTGATCAACTATCAACAAAATTCAATTTCACGTCCTTCCCATTTCTTTTTTCACAGATGCTGTCTGACCTGTTGAATATTTTCTGGTTTCTGGTTTTATTCCAGTTTCTCATTCACAGTGCTTTGGTGTTGTCTTATCAGTTTGGAATGAATTAGAAATCAAATCTGAATTATTTAATTTGATAAACATCTAACCTGCTGTATAAATTGAGGGTTCAGAACTGCAGGACTTTAAGAAGTTTTATTATAAGATGTGTGGCATTTCTTTTGATCAAGGATATTTTTTTCACGCTTTCTACTTCTTAGTTCCACTTTGCTGGTCAAGAGAGTTTTTTTTTAAGAGATGCTCACCTATGATTTCTTGTATGGCATTCCCCAGTAAGTCGCCAAATATGGACTGGAGAATTTCCATACTATTTAAATGTTGATGACACCACAAAATTGGGTGGGATCTCTTATTGTACAGTTGCAAGTAAGGCATGAGTCAATTACTTGTGAACTGAGTGATTTTTTTAAAAGTTCTTGATACTATTGTTTTGTTCTTAAAGAGAATGAGTCAGTTTGCAATCAGTTTACATTCAGACTTGAAGAGTACAGGAACAGAGCTTAGTCACATAAGACAGTCCACAGAAGGGGGTGGGTTTGAAGATATCAGGCAGGCTTTCCTAAATGCAAGTCTGTAAATCTTTTCCTATCACAGTTTTTGTGGCTTTGAGAATACTTAAGTAGTTGAGCTCCATATGCTAATGTGATCCTTCTTCAGTAATTAAAATATATACATTTCAGTTATTTTATGACTTAATATAATATGAAAGGTCTTTAATTTTAGGCTGTTTGCTCTGGCTGGAATTTCAGGCTTTTCATTTCCTGTGCAAGATCAGTGTAAACAACAACTTTCATTTATATAGCACCTTTAACATGGAGAAACATCGCAAGGTGCCAAACAAAAGTGTATTTAGACAAGAACTAGCTTCCAAGACAAAGATGGAAATATTTGGATAGGTGACCAAAATGGTGGTTTATATGTATTAGTCAGATTCAAGTACATGCTATTTATTATTTATAAATCAACCCCCAGAATATGTATTCAGAAACTGTAATGTGTAGTTATGCTGCATATATATCAGAGTATGTATTGGGAAAGGGACATATGGCCATTCCACCCAGTGCACTGTACAATTGATATAGCAACCATACAAGAAACTGAAATTAAGAAAAACAAATTAGTAAGAAAGATGCTGCAGAAAGCTTTTATCTGCAGGTCCTGGTTTCACACAAGCGCAGACAAGTTGAATAAGATAAGTAACTCATCCCAGCTCACCACCAACTCTTTGAACAATTAAATGGTCTCTGAATTGTCAAGCTGCTTGTCAATATGTGAAACTGGATGAGTATAAATTTCCTCCAATGAAATATTAGGAAGAACGTAGCCATTATCTTCAGTTCTCACCAGGCACTCTCTTCCCTAGCCAGTATCTCCACTCCTCTCCTCAGTAACTGTCTGAGACTGAATCTGATTGTTTGCAAACATGGCGTCATACTTAATTCTAAAATGAAGTACTAATCAGCACATCGGCTGCTGAAACATTAAGCCATGCCTTTGTTATCTTTAGATTTGACTACTCCGACCCACCTTAATCTGCCACCCTCTGTAAATTTGAGATTAGCTGATACTCAGCCTCCTCATCTACTAAATCACAACATAGCTGAAATTCTTTGGTGTTGTCATGTGTTTCACACATTTGCTGAAAAGTTGGCATGACACCCAAGATGATTTCCCACTGTTCATTTCTCTAATCAGGCAGTCTAAATGGTCATGGTGAGCTTTTCTCTGAATTCAAGTCTCCTGAGGTGAAATCCTGCTAAATCAGAACTACCAGCAAGTCAGAGGTTGACAACTCTTATATTTAGCAGCGCCATGTGAAAACTGTGGAGCCTTCCAGGAGAATACCCAACACCTCATGGACCAACATGCCAGTTAAGTGCTTTTTTTTGTGAGGGCAGGTATTGTGGGGTTTCTGGTCACAGGAGAGGGGAAGTAAGGACAGGAATGTGACTTCCAGCAACTATCACCCCTGCTAAATGTCAGTCTCTCAAATAACCCCTTCCTGCTCTTAACTGCACTGGTTTACCAGTGAGGTAGGCTGGCTCTTTATCATCTTGCTTGGAATGGAGATAATTGCATCTTTGGTGGGAATGGCTTCTTAATTGATCATTATTACTGTTGTGGTTCTGTTCGCCGAGCTGGGAATTTGTCTTGCAAACGTTTCGTCCCCTGTCTAGGTGACATCCTCAGTGCTTGGGAGCCTCCTGTGAAGCCTGGCATTCATGCAGGAACCGGAGTTGTTTGTTTGTGGCGCTTAGGCGGTTGGCACAGGATTCCCATTTCCTGGCTTGTCTTAGCGTCTCTCGCCCGTAGGTGTTCAAAGTTTGGGAGAAGATTTGTAGCTCGGTTGCTCGTTGTTGTGGTTCTGTTCGCCGAGCTGGGAATTTGTCTTGCAAACGTTTCGTCCCCTGTCTAGGTGACATCCTGAGGCTTCACAGGAGGCTCCCAAGCACTGAGGATGTCACCTAGACAGGGGACAAAACGTTTGCAAGACAAATTCCCAGCTCGGCGAACAGAACCACAACAACGAGCAACCGAGCTACAAATCTTCTCCCAAACTTTGATCATTATTACTATTTCATGGCTTCATTTGATGGTGGGACAGTATTGATCTTGAACCTTCCAGCCCAGTACATAATACAGGCAGAGATAGCAAGTGACCATAGTCTGGGATGCAGTTTTCCTACTTAATTAATTGACCTTCCTGCATCCAGAACCATCACCTGTGGGAGCAGAAGATTCTGTTCCAACTACCGTTCACCTGTCATCTGGTACTGACTGACTTACATTGTGAATGGTTTAAGCAAAATTTTAACTTTTAAATATTCACCTTTCTTTCTAGATCCCACTGTGGTGCCAACCTTCCTAAGTTTGTACTCTCCTCCAGCCCCATAACTTTATCAGAAATCTGCAATCCTCTACTTCTAACCTCTTCAGGATCCCTGATTTTAATTAACTCCATTATTGACCACTGTGCCTTCAGCAGCCATAGTCCTAAACTCTGGAATAGCCTCAGAATGTAATCCATCTTCCTCTCTTCCTTTAAGACCATGAGATCATTAAAAATATGCTCCTTTAAGATGCTTCTTAAAGCTTACTTCTTTGACCAAATGTTTGCTCATCTGCCTTAATTTTGCCTTTCTTGGCTTGGTGTCAAATTTTGCTTTGTAAGACTCTTATAATGCTTTTGAACATGTTGCTACATTAAAGGCATGTTCGTTTGTTCATTCATGGGATGCAGAGAGACCTAGGGTTCAGGTACATAGCTCTTTGAAGTTTGTGTCACAGAGACACCAGGTTTTACTGCTCAGACCTTTGATTAAAGAGTTGGGATGTCATGTTGAGGTTGTACAGGACATTGGTGAGGCCTCTTCTGGAGTACCGTGTTCAGTTCTGGTTGCCCTGTTATGGGAAGAATATTATTAAACAAGAGAGGGTTCAGAAAAGGTTTTCCAGGTTGTTTCCAGAAATGGATGGTTTGAGATATAAAACTAGGTTGGAAAGACATAGACTTTTCTCACTAGAAAGTAGGAGGCTGAGAAGTCACTTTATTGAGGTTTATACAATCATGAGGGCCATAGATAAGGTGAATGACAAGGGTAGGAGATTTCAAAACTTTAAAGGAGAAAGATTTAAAAAGAATGTAAGGGGCAATTTTTTACATAGAGAGTGGTTTATGGGTGGAGTGAATTGCCGGAGGAAGTGCTTGATGCAGGTAGAGTTACAATGTTTAAAAGACTTTTGGATAAGTTCATGAATAAGAAAGGTTTGGACTGATATGGGCCAAGAGCAGACAGGTGGGACTAGTTTAGTTTGGGAACATGGTGGCCGTGGACTGAAGAATCTATTTCTATGCTGCATGACTCTATGACTTTATGTGGCTAGCCCAGCATTTAGTGCCCATCTCTAATTGCCCTTGAGTTGCTTTCTTGAGCCATTACAGAGATGTGGTAAAGGCAGACCTACAATGCTGTGTAGAAAGTGAGTTCAAAGATATTTAAGATATATTCAAGTTGTTTTGTTTCATTAAATAGTTCCAGCTGAAAGAACTGAGCCTTCTCAACTAATTTTTTTATAGGTTACAGATATCCAAGAAGATTATTGTAAAAATCAAATGTTCAGCCACAGCAGTGTAATGATTGACACTACCTTTGTTCAAACTGTATTTTCTCCTAAGACAATATTTGAAGTGCTTTTATGACTTTCCTCTGAAAAGACTCTGTCAGCGGGGTCCTAATGACAATTTATCACTAGGCCTTACTCTCGATACCACTCCAAAGATGGCAGTGAAGTACCTTAAAGACAACAAAGCAAATCTTTATGATCTTTATCCATCGCTTTTGGGAAACATCCAGAGTTTGCAGAATTCAAAGACTGAGAATTCAAAGTATCAAGAAGTCACAAGAATAGTTCCCTTTTAGAGTCATAGAATCATAGAGATGTACAGCATCGAAACAGACCCTTCGGTCCAACCCGTCCATGCCGACCAGATATCCCAACCCAATCTAGTCCCACCTGCCAGCACCCGGCCCATATCCCTCCAAACCCTTCCTATTCATATAACCATCCAAATGCCTCTTAAATGTTGCAATTGTACCAGCGTCCACCATATCTTCTGGCAGCTCATTCCATACACATACCACCCTCTGCGTGAAAAAGTTGCCCCTGAGGTCTCTTTTATATCTTTCCTCTCTCACCCTAAACCTATGCCCTCTAGTTCTGGACTCCGCGACTCCAGGGAAAAGACTTTGCCTCTTTTTCCTATCCATGCCCCTCATAATTTTGTAAACCTCTATACAGTCACCACTCAGCCTCTGACACTCCAGGGAAAACAGCCCCAGCCTGTTCAGCCTTTCCCTGAGGCTCAGATCCTCCAACCCTGGCAACATCCTTGTAAATCTTTTCTGAACCCTTTCAAGTTTCACAACATCTTTCCGATAGGAATGAGACCAGAATTGCACGCAATATTCCAACATTGGCCTAACCAATGTCCTATACAGCCGCAACATGATCTCCCAACTCCTGTACTCAATACTCTACTGCTATGTAGCCTAACAGACAACACTACAATTTACTGAACCATCATGTGCCACTTTTCAGTTTATCTCTCCATCCAATCATAAATAGGAAATGAGCATCCTGCCCAGTTGCTCTCTGCAATCTCAGGCAAGCCGCCCAAGGCCTAATTAAGTGAGAGCGCATATCTTAAAGTGAGTTTTCTGTGCTCTCTGAAGTGAAGTTTAGAAACCTTCTGGATCGAGATCTTGGTGGAGGAAGACAGGACAAGCGGAGCGATGGCATTTGTATCAAGAATACCATTGCGCAGGCCTCAATACTAATTACTGAGAAGGTCTACATCAAGATCATCACTCCCAGAACCTGGCTTCAATGTTGAATGAGGTTTAGTGGCCTCAGAGCAGCACAGGCTAACTACAGCTATTTATCTCTCCATCTCTGTTGGCAACACCAGTGTAGTCAATAATCCCTTGATTTGAACTCTAAAAGGACTGTGTGTAGGATTTGAGACGGTTGATAAAACATTGTGACTTTGACAGCATAAGGACTAGAAGATCTAATTTCCTGCACTGTGTCTGCATAGGACCATTGGCCTTGTGCCCTGAACTGGTTGGATGTGGTGGCTGCCTCATTGGGAAAGGGTTAGGAAAAAGAGGGTTCTGTGACATCTAAACGAATGACTCCCATCCCAGCACAGAAGTACCTCTCTAGTTGTATTGCATAGTCAGAGGTTGGAGGGAAGACAAGGGTAAAGATGACTTTACCCCTGTTTCTGAACCCACAAGATAAGTTTTCAAATAAATAGCAACAATTTTCTTTTGAAGCATCTTCTGGACTTGACTATGTTGACTGGATGTCTTCAGTACTCAATATGCATCCTTAAAGAACCTCTGGTGGATGATTCTTGTATAGGTTAAAAGAGGAATCAGTGGAATCTTGGAGTGACCTTAAGGGGTTGGCAAGGTTATGATCATCTTTTGCATGACCTACTCAGTAAAACTGTGTTTGTTGCCGCTACAGCTGCAGGCTGCACACTCACCACCCATGCATTTGCAGTGCCTGTGATCTTATTGCCAGTGACAGTGCAGTACTCATGTAATGGCTGTCACAACATCATTTTGTATTGGTTGTACCAACAATTTTTTATGTGTAGATGCAAGAGGTACATGGGCATTTTCCAGTTATACTGATTCATCCTTTAAATTGGAGTTTATTTGATCCAGCGGCTTGGCATCCTTGAAATTAATTATAAACTTGTCTACCCAGAGGAACTCTGAGAAAGAGCTCTATAAATGCCACAAAACTAAAATATTAATAAATGTAGAACAGTAGGTTTGCATCAAGCAAGTTCAAAACATTCACAGTAAGTTCCTATGGAATTGGTTAACTATTTGTTACTCATGGACACACTGCTGGTACCAAAAGATTGGGAAGTAGCAAATTATTCCAAAATGTTTTTAACTATAGAAACAATTAAGGAGCACAATTATCAGCATAAAAATCTTGTTGGCTTGCTTCTATAATGGTAATATCACTAATGTTTACTCGGTATGACATTAGAAATATTGAAATCAGTAAAGATTTATGACAATGGGCCTTTCATTGACCTGAGCAAGTATTGACATGTGATCTAATTCATAGCAAGTTGATTCATAAAAAAAACATACAATCACCCTCCTCACAACAGACTTGGGATGAATGTGAAACTTTATGGGATCAACAGTAGAGTTGTAAACAGGACAATGGAAAGTTGTCAGTAATCATAGTTTTTTTGTTTAAATTGGTTTAATCTTTGCCTGGAGCTGTAATATTTGGTGATATTTGATGATGTTGATAAATACTTTGACAATTTAAAAAGGCTCTTAAATGATTAGCTGCCTTTATGTGGATTTTAAGTTGAAATGTGTTTGTTGTACTTCATTAACTACTTGAGCAGACTTAAAAATTTGACTGGGTTTCTTGAATAGCAATTTTACCAATTATCATTTGCTTGAGTCAGATAGGTTTTGGATTGTTAAATCTTATATTTTAATCTCCAAAGTCTGTTCATGATAGGTACTAGTTGAGTAGCTATAGAGGTGGCATGACTATGGGGGCAGAAGTTGGCATGGAGATGACACATGGGTATAAAGGGCCATTGGAGTGTGTGGGAGCATGCACAGCTAGAAGAGCTGAGGGCCAAACAATGTCAAAAAATATCTAAGAGTGAAGTGAGCTTTCTAACCACCAGCGTTGGCATTTGTCCATCCTTATGACCACCTAGGATCTGGTTTTGGGATCAGCAGGCCTGATATGGGCTTGGCCTTGCTTGCCTCAGGCAAAAATTAGGTCTAATGGGGCCTTTTAAACAGAGGTGTGTCTGCCAAATCATGAAATTTCTGGACTTGAAGTACTCATCTTACCATTGAAAATCAAGCCCTAAGACTGGATAATGTGGCTCAAGATGGGTTGATGAGCATCACGAGTGGAAACAAAGCTCGCAACCAGCAGTGAGGCACAGGAGCATTTGGAAGAGTGAGAAAATATGCAAGTTTTAGAAAGAAGGTATCATTACGTTCAATGGTGGAAACAGGTATTCTGTGTCTCATGACTCTGTTACAGTCAGGATAAACAGTTTATTGCGAGAGAGAGGTGATCAGAAAAAAATCCAAATATGCAATGGTACTTAGAAAAGATTAAGTAACTTAAAGGTAGCACTTAATAAAACACTCCAGGGAATAAAGCAAGCCAGAAAAGTTAGAAGTAAATATTATGTTTAAACAAACCTTGCTGTTGGTAAACATCTCTTTTGTAAAACAACAAAAACCTAACTATGAAGTCTCTTCAATTCACATTGTATTATAATTATAAAGTAAATCCAGTCCACAAACAGTTATAGCCTTTTTATCCTTTGGGTCCATGGATTTTCACTGATTACACAGAATAATGCTTAAAAACAATGCGAAATTTGTAACGTAAATGTGCCCTTAGCCTATCATGTTCAGTTTCTGTGTGTTTTCCTTCTTCTAACTCTCTATTGACTTTCTCATGTTTTTCCCTCCCTATCAGTAAGTAAATAATTCCCAAAAAGAACAAATTTCTTGTCAAAAAATTTCTAAAAAACATAGAATTATCATGTCTTAATTCATATTAAGGTTTTTTGGGAGAAATAAAAATCTTTTTTACGTAGAAATAATGGGTTTTTCTCCCCCAAATTTGGTGTTTCTACTTTTTAGAGAGTATCCACTACAGAGATTTTCTGTGTAAATATTAAGTTACCATAACCAGTTCCTCTATTGTGTTCATGTTTTGACTGCAAGATATATAAATCGTCAGCATGTGCGTATTGAGAACTCCTGGTAGACTTTGACCTTTCAAATCAATTAATTCCATATTTTTAGATTAACTAAGGCCTCCAATGAAAACCATGTTTATGTAAGTAAAAAACCTGTTGAAAGAGCAAATGTAATCATTGTTTCTGGCTTTAGTATGTAGCAATCTTTAAGTCCAATGGTAATAAGGATTGAAAATGAGAACAGAAATGGTATTGAAAGTATTTGGAGAAAATTAGTCAGCCTGCTCATGCTGTTTGTTTATTGTTGCTGATTAACTGTATTTTTTTGTCTATTGGCAATGTTTTAATTATTTTTTCTCATGTATTTGATCATTGGATGTGGACGTTATTGACTTAAGCAGCATTTATTACCCAAATTGTCCTTGAGAAAGTGGTGGTGAGCCACTTTTTTGACTCACTGCTACTCTCTTGCTATCTTTTGAATGGCAATGATCAATACACGTTCACTTGTGATTTGTGAGCTTGAGGAATATGAAATAGGAACCAATCACATTCAAATCTTACACTGAAATCCACATGATTTGCAATAGTGTTGCAGTGAGCTGTCAGAACATGGGCCTGAAATTTGACAGAGGGAACATAGGCTGTCATACCAATTTTCTTCTAATTCTAATAAGTTGTTTGTGGTATTGCACAGTGTCAATTGATGAGTACAATTCTTTTTTATATACTGGATGGGAATGAATTTAGGAACAAAACAGCAGCTCGCTTCACAAAACTAAAGGTAAATGTAAAGTCATAGTCATAGAGGACCATAGGACTATTCCCTCATTAGAGAGAGAGAGAGGGAGAAAAATGACCTGGGGGTCCCCACTACTTACTTGGGCTAAGTCATTGACTGTTTTTAAGAAAGAGATAGATTAGTAAGGAGTTAGTAAGGAGATCAAAGTTTATGGGAAGAAGGCAGGAAAATTAGGGTTGAGAAGCATATCAGCCATGATCGATTGGTGCCACAGACTCGATGGGCTGAATGGCCTACTTCTATTCCTGTATTTTATGGACTACTGGCTAGAAACCAAAACTGCAAACCAAATGTTATTATGGCCTCAAAACAGGTGTGGGAATGGGAAGGGGTGCTGGAGGGATGAGAAAAATTAGAAAAAAACATTCTTGGAAGGTAATGCCAATGTATTCACTCCTCTTCCTTTTCCCAGAAGTGACCTCTGTGCTCTGGCAACTTACCCAGCAGCAGAAGCTGCAAAGCAATTGAATTTGTTATTGAAGCAACTAGTAGGCATATTCCAAGGGTTGATGGAGTTTTGCTCACAGCACACAGGGCTCTTGCAGTGTTGCTAACTCGCATGATTATTTCCTGGAGAAATACAGCCTGGGTAATGTTGATGGCAAAGAAGTCGCTGCTTTTCTGTGTGTCACTTTACTTCTCCATTCCATCCAATTCTCTCTCAGCCATTTAATCCCACAATAAATAAATACAATAATGGTCCAGATTTTCACACCTCCAGATTGTTGGAGACTGAAGGTACCCCGGAGATACCTGTCAGGATTCCTTGAGGTCCTGACACACTGACTCCATGGGAATTGTCCAGGAAGTTTAAACTTCCAGAATGCAATTTCCCCAATTCCTTGGAATCCTGAATGAATGAGTTAGAGCTGGAGACTTGGAGGTATTTGATTTTCTTACTTGAATAGCTATCCAGATTAAAATCTAGTCTAATTCCTGGAAACTATACAATTGATTGGTCATCACTGACTCACTACTGACTAGTTTCCCAAAACTCTGACCCCCTCCCTGATTCTCACCTAACCCCACCTGACCTCATCACCCTGCTCCCTCCACTGTACTTCCCACCCTATGCACTTACACCACTCACACTCATTGAATAGCACATTGAAAAACTATTTAAAAGGTTCAAGGCTTTTCAATGTATTTGTGAATGAAGGAATATCTGAGTATGGCAGCTAATGCTGTGGAAAGAAAGTGTGACTTGGCTTCCCCTGATAATTCTGTTCCACTAAGAAAGACTTCAGTATCAGGTACATTTTGCATTTCTGAAGAGGCTAGATTTGGAAATCCTATCTGGAGGGCAGTTGTAATGTGAAAAGTAAGAGTGAGAGCAGCAATCTGTTGGTGATTGATGCTGTTAGAAAATTGGGGTCAATGAAGGCTGTCTGACACTGTTGCAATTTCACATGTTGAATTGGCCTGCCCCATTCTCAAGATCACCCATTTGCTAATTGGGTGGTGATCCTGGAAACACCTGCTTCATTGAATGCCTCCTGAAAGATTGCACTGTCTTAAAGCTGCAGCAATTGGGATGGTGACATGTCCAGAAGAAACCTAAGCTGCTTGCTGGCTGACATTAATTCTGACCATCAATGCCTTGACTTTGAAATTCACTTCCTCATGTTCAAGTCCTTCCACAGTGTCACCTTTCTCTATCTCTGTGACCTATGCAACCTCACAGATTTTATGTTACTCCAACTCTGGTTCCTTCTGTATCCCCATCATTATCTAATCACTGTTAGCCGTGCCTTTAATCATCTAGTCCTTAAACTCCAGAATACTCTTCCTAAATCTTTTGGTATCTGTACACCTCTTTCTTTAAGATCCTATCCATGAAGTTATATGTTTGACAAAGCTTTTACTCATCTATACAAATTCCTTTTTTTGGCTCAGTATCTGAACATGCTTCGGTGAAGCAACTTGGTTAATTTTTCTACCTTAAAGGTACGATGTAGTTCAAGCTATTGATCTTGTATACATTCACCTGGAACTGATATCAGGTTATATTACTTTGCATTGAATGTCAATTGTAATCATGATCAATGAATTCAAAAAGTAAACAGCAAATTGTGTAAGGTCCAGTTACCATTTGTATTTAATTCCCTCTGAGTGGAGTGAAGTTTCAGTTTACACCATTCAATATTGACTGCAATATTAAACATTATCAAAGGAGAAAAAGCCACAAGTCTGAGCACGAAATTCAATACCAAAGGAAATCAAAAAGCTACCCAAAGTGCAGCGATGTGACTTACTACAGCACCTGTTCTTCCAAAGCCTACTGTGTTAGACTTGTTGAAACGGTCTGTAAAGTTGTACAAACATTTTTCCCCTGTAGACTGGTGATACTACAAATGAACAGAGGTTATAAACTGCAGCACAGTAGCAAAGTGGTTATGTTTCTGGATATCTCAACGGATGGAGCAATGACTTGGAGACATGACTTCAAATCCCATCATTGCATTGGAAAGTTTGAATACAATTATAAATAAATCTGGAATTATAAGCATCAGTAATGTTGGCCATGAAACCACTAGGCCATTGTAAAATCTTATCTTGTCCAGTATGGCTTTGATGGAAGGAAATTTCTCATCCTTTGCTACTTTGGTCTGTTTGTAACAACAAATAACCTACGGCAGGGCATAATTCTTAGTGACCAGTCACATAAGCTGCTGAAAAGGGCAGCTCACCCTCTCCAAAACAAAGTGGATGGGCTTGCAATAAATGCTGGCCTTGCTAGAAATTCCAGATCCTGGGAATTTATTATCAAAAGCATGAAAATTCTAATACCAACAGTAAAAAAGAAACTAAAGGAAGTTGAGGAGATACTTTAGTTTCAAAATGTATGTGGGCAATCTTCATTTATCAATGACCCTGCTGCTGCCCAAAAAGCAAAGTATTTGGCTAAAATACTTGAAAGCCTGAGTTTATTTGGTTTTAATGTTTGAGGTTACTGCACTGCCACACATACGGTAAAAACTGTTGTTATCCCCAATGTAAAATATACTGGGAAGCCCTGATAAAGGAGGTCTTAATTTGGTTACTAAAGAGTTTTATTAAATGACATAATCAGTGTGAAGCTTGAAAGTTAAATTATTTGAGCTGGAATGATGCTTCACTAATAGTACTTTCAAGCGCTAGTGCTTCCAAATAAACTTGTTGGACTATAATCTAGTATTATGTGATTTTTAACTTTGTCCACCCCAGTCCAACACCAGCACCTCCAAATCATCACTAACAGTACTTCATTCTTCACGGAAAATGTTCCGTTTGCTTGTCAGTGCACTCTGGGAGATGTAGTTAGATTGGAACAAAATTATGATTCCCATAATGCATCACTCAGGGAGAGACATAAACAACATTTGATAACACCAGCTGAAATCTCCATCATGAAGGCTTACTTAAATATTGAACTCAAAAACAAAGGTTTGAGACACAAGAGGCAGATAGAAATCTCTACCATTAAATAACCAAGTTTGTTGATTTCATCTAAAATGATGTAACTTATTTTATAGCTAATATTATTCTAATGATGTAACTGATATCAGTGAACCTGGAAAATTGAAGCTGATAATACTGTGAGGAAATGATTAGAGCCATTTGATCAATTGATCTTAAGGAATCTGATGTTTTTGATTAGAAATTTGAAAAAAATTGAGTTCATTGGTTGTTTGGTTTTCTGCTAGCTGCTTATTTCTCTTTGGTATCATAAGCTATTTTTGTAATTCACTGACAGCGAAATCATTTTTGATTTATAATAAGTGGCCATTTGTACTAATCATTGTTTTATTTCTTATAACTATAACACTTTGGAGCTGTGATTTTTAAGGTGGTTCTTTTGAGACTAAATTCCAGGTGTGACATCTTTTGAAAGGTGTGCCACCTTTTGAAAGGTGTGACATAATATAAACACTGTAAATTTCTTTAAAATTAATTCAATCAGAGCTAGGCATTGGCCACTGTTCTGAAAGGCAGTTGGGTGCATTTCAGACACAAGCTGAGTGTTTGAGATCTGTTCTCCACAGAGTTAGAAAGAGACAGAGATGTTCATCTTCAAAAGACTCAAATTTGAAAAGACAGAACTGCTGTATTAAAACTGCAAAGGCATATCTGCCAACATTCAGTCAGTGAATTTGTGTTACACTCTGCTGCCTAGCTTCCTGCTTTTTAGGTAATAATTTTGGTGCAAAAATGTCAGTTTGCTTAATTTTTCTTGAGTTTTTCAAGAGAGTAAGGGGGTTCCATATAAATAATTGGCACAATCAGTGCAGGTCATCCTGAAACAGGAAAGCAGGATATTAGCTCTTGCATGTGAATCTCCTCTTGAATGTAAGTGATTTAATGCTCCTTTCTTGCAGCAGTTCTTGATGTCATTTCTTCTGGTAGACCTTTGAAGCATGTTAGATTCTTGCCATGAATTAGAATTCATTGCACTGCAGCTATCACACAGTTGTTGTTGACCAGGAAAATCACATGCTTTAAGACATATTGGAAGACATCTTAGCAGAAAACCAAGCAAACATTGAACTCCATTTTTCTTCAGATTTCTATTCACAAAAATCAGGTTCCTTAAAACCAATTGATCAAATCGTTCCAACCATTTTGTCACAAAATTATTAGCTTCAATTCTGCAGATTGAGATATAAACTGTTTGGTCTTATCATTGCCTCCACTTGGCCAAGTTCTACAGTGTTTCTTGAAACTGACACATCTAGTTCAAAGGCAGTGATACTACCACAAAACCTCCCCTGGTGAAATACAATGTAGCTGACATCGTCAGTTGGGGCCTCTACAGGGGTTACAGCCTCTATCACAGGACCCCAGTGGTGCCAGTATTGTCATTGGATGTTTCATCTCATGTCCTCTGACTATACTGTGCCCATGCAGCAATTTCCAGTTACTCTACACATTAATTGTTCCAGTGCCTTATGATGCTAGGCTAACAAGTGATCTTTGTTTTCTAATTAGATTAATCTTGACTGTCGATCAAACAGTTATTTCCCCATTCTGCAATATTTAAATAACTAGTAATTCTCTGTTCAAATAAATTGTGTAAAACACTGTTTGAAATAGTTCTATGATTTTTCTGATTTGCAGCAGTGGCCTACATACACATGAGCAGGTACATTTGAGGCGTGAATTGGCCACTTAGCCCATCGAGCCTGCTCTTCCATTCGTGGCTGACCTGATTACTTCACATTCCCACCTATCTCCAATAATATTACACCTCTTGGTGTATCAGGAAACTGTCTACCTCTGCCTTAAAAATATTCAAAGACTCTGCCTTTTGAGGAACACAGTCCCAAAGATTTATGACCCTCTGTCTGTGAGAAAAGAAATTCTCATCATCTTTGTCTTAAATGGGCGATCCTTTATTTTTAAACTGTGGTCCCTAGTTCTAGATTCTTCCTCAAATGAAAACACCCTTCCCACATAGATTCTGTCAAGGCCCCTCAACTGCTCATATGTTTCAATCAAGAAGCCTCTTATTTTTCTAAACTCTAAGGATCTAACCTCAGAAGGTGAGTTACCCACTGAAGAATCAGAAGCCATTTACTTGCTGTCGTAGCTGTAGTATTTATATAGAGTCATAGAGATGTACAGCATGGAAACAGACCCTTCGGTCCAACCCATCCATGCTGACAGATTTCCCAACCCAATCTAGTCCCACCTGCCAGCACCCGGCCTATATCTCTCCAAACCCTTCCTATTCATATACCCATCCAGATGCCTCTTAAATGTTGCAATTGTACCAGCCTCCACCACTCTCATTGAGCTTCTGAACAATGGTAACCCCAGGATGGATGATGGGATAATGCTATTGAATGTTAAGGGTAGATAGTTATTGCCTGGCACTTGTATGACACAAATGGTATTTGCCACTTATCAGTCCAAACCTGGATGTAGTCCAGGACTTGTTGCATGTTGACATGGATTGCATCAGTATTCAAGGAGTTGAGAATGGTGCCGAACACTGTGCAATCATCAGCAAACATCCCCAGTTCTGACCTTATGACCAAAGGAAGATTGTCGATAAAAAAGGCTAAAGATGTTTGGACCCACTATAGTGAAGAAGTCTTGCAGTGATTTCCTGAGACTCAGATAATTGACATCCAATAACCACAACCATCCATTATTCATTCATGGGATGTGGGCACCACTGGTTGGGCCAGCATTTGTTGTCCTTCCCTAGTAAATCCATGCTCAATCCAATAGTCATACAGCAGAAAAACAGGCCCTTCGATCCAACAAATCTGCTGCTGTTGATGGCGCATAGTGCCTAATGGTTGCCCAGTCTAGAGTTGTTAGAGCTATTTGAAGTCTGTCCTATTTAACACAGCAGAGGCTGGAAGAGCACAACATGCCAGGCAGCATCAGGAAGTGGAGAATTCCATGTTTCAGGTATAACTTCTTCAGGAAAATGAAACGTCGATTTCTCCACCTCCTGATGCTGCCTGGATTGCTGTGTTCTTCCAGCCTCTTGCTTGTCTACTTTGGGTTCCTGCATCTGCCATATTTTTTTGTCTCTATTTAACACAGTCGCAAACAACAGAATGGAGGGTGTCCTCAATGTGAAGAGGAGACTTTGCCTCCATAGGAACTGTGAAGTGGTCACTTCTATCCATACTGTCATGGACACACCTGCAACAGTTAGATTGGGATGAGGTCAAGTAAGATTTCCCTTTAATTGATTCCCTCACCCCTTGCTACACACCAAGTGAAGCATCTAAGTCCTTTAGGACTTGGCCAGCTCATTCAGTGATTCTTTTGAGCCATTCTTGGTGATGCTTATTGAAGTCCCCCACCAAGAAGTACATTCTGTGCCTTTGTTGCCTCAGTGCCTTCCTCCAAATGGTGGTTAACATGGAGGCATGTTAATTCTTCAATGGAGGAGGGAGGGGAAGAGAGTGAGGGGCAATAAGATGTGGAGCTAGAAAAAGCACAGCAGATCAAACAGCATCAGAAGAGCAAGAGAATCAATGTTTCGGGCAGGACTCTTGATCAGGACTGGTGAAGGGTCCTGCCTGAAACCCTGACACTCCTGCTTTTCTGATGCTGCATGACCTGCTGTGCTTTTTCTAGCTCCACAGTTTATCTACTCTGACTTTCCAGCATCTGTAGTCCTACATGGCAGGGGGTGCTATCTGGTCATCAACAGGAGATTTAAATGCCCATGTTTTACCTGATGCCACCAGACTTCATGAGATCTGGAATCAATGTTAAGGACTCCCAGATTTGGAGGTGATGGTGTTGGACTGGGGTGGACAAAGTTAAAAATCACACAACACCAGGTTATAGTTCAACAGGTTTATTTGGAAGCTACTAGCTTTTGAGGCAGCACCTTGAAAGCTAATGCCTCCAAATAAACTTGTTGGACTATAACCTGGTGTTGTGTGATTTTTAACAAGGACTCCCAGGGCAACTTCATCCATATTTTATGACAGAGTGGTGAGTTTGTTCTGCTGATGTGACATGGCATGCCCAGGGTTGGTGATGGTTGTGTCTTGTACACTGTACAGTATTTGGATTGGTAACCCTTAGTGGTGCCTGCAATCTGAAAATATGCCCAGAAATCCTGCAATTCTATCTCACTGTCCGAGACAACGATTGGCAGGCAAGAAACTTTCCTATGTACTGTAGGCACGTTTTGAATGCAATTTTTGACGTTGGCAAAACTGAGTCCTCAGGGAAAACAAAGTTGTCAACACCATTAGAATGATCTGTAAGTGCTGAGAAATATTAAAGGAGGAAAAGCGCATGTATGTTCGCTTGTAGGACCCATGTCATCCTCACAACTTAACTCGGTCCGCTTTCAGGTAGAAAAGACGGCGGGTTGATTTCCCAATGAGCTGAACTCCTTTCCAATCTGACAGAATCGAAGATATTCGGTTCTCTTCATCGCGTCGTGTGATTTTCAAAAGACCAAGGCAGTTGTGCGCCTTGATTTTCTCACTGCAAAACAAAGAGGAATGTTAGCGGGAGGGGCCTGTGAATATTCAAACAGAAGTCACCGTGGCACTGAAGTGTTGCCTGTTTAAATGTAAGAGGGAGGCAGGGCCCGGAACAGCGGGCCCTAATGTAACTGGGCTGGCAGTTAGCGTAGTGTTTCCTTCTCCGCTAACGACTTACTGCCTTCAGAGTGTATTGTACATTGACAAAGGCGATTCACTGAGCACCGCTGGATATTGTATTCGACTTGACAGTGTGTCGGGGGGGGAGAGAAACAAATACACACAGGCAGGGAAAAAGAACCAAAATAATAATGTGTGTGTGAGAGAGAGAGATAAAGGGAAAAAAATTGCATTTACGAGTGAGGGAGGGAAGGAGGGAGATTGAGGGAAAGGAAGAGAATAGGGAGGGAGCTGAGGACAGTGTGTGTCTCTCCGAGGGGGAGGCGGGGGGGTTAGGAAGGTATTATAAATAAAAGATGGACCTTCACATTTTGGAGCACCGGCTCAGGGTGACCAGCCTGAGTAAAGCCGGCCTGGAGCGGTACACCCACGGACTCATCAAACTCGTCTTCTTGCGGGACAAGACCAGGTAACGGCGCTCGGACACTGACCAACTCCTCCGGGGCATGTGTTAAAAACCAAACCAGCCCAACGGTCCGTTCTTCTGGAGGCTTGTTAGTCTTTTTAAGAATTCAGAAACTCTTTATTTCAATGTCTGATACTCAGTTTAAATGGAGAGTAGGAAACCAGCTGCGAACTGACCCTTTTTATTCTGTTAACTTTGAGATCATTAGTTTTCGGGAACTCTAGCCGTGGCTTTATGTATTGTGGCAGGCTGTTTTTACATTTCAAACACAAGGGCACAACTACTTCAACAGATTTGACAGTTTAAAGAAATTGAAAATGGGTGTTGTTAATCATTAGTTTATGTGCCCTGATTTAAACATCTTAAAGTAGACCTATCTGTCTTGTACAGTATTAAATAGTCTCATGGGCGTGTCAAGTAATGCTCATAAACTGCCGTGAGTTCTACAATCTCCCTTTTGTTAAACCTGAGTTTTGTTATTTTACTTGGCTTCATGAGCTTAGTCATCTTTTTGTTTTAATTCAAGCACACGGCAAGTTCTGGCAGTCAGTACAGCACATTTCCAGAAGGCCCTGGATTTTTGTGTGGCCTGTCCAGTTGTTAGATGATCTTAATTAGGTATTGGAATGGGATTTTGCAGTTCACCCCTGTGAACAGGGTGAAGGGAAGGGGTCGTTGGGGTCTTGTTTGTTTTTACAGTTGGTCAGAAACTCTTAAATATCAAGATGTTCAGCAGGGATATCATTGAGATTGGCTGTATTATGTCTGACAATGTAGATTTTACTGTCTTGTGGGGTAGAGGCAGTTTATATTTAATGCATGCAGCCAAAAAAAGACCAAAGATATCATCTAAGATGCTTGATTACTCAGCTTCTTCCCAATGGTGGAGAACCCCAGGTTTTAACATAGTTTCCTCTTTTAGTTTTATATGGAATTTACAGCACAGGAACTGTCTATTCCAATCAATTGGATTGTATTGAGGCTTATGCTGTACAAGAGCCACTTCCCACACTCCTTCATCTAACTGTATTCACATATCCTTCCCTTGCTTTCTCTCTCATTCTAACCACTAGCTGACCGAGGCTTCATTTAAGATTAATATTGTTTTTATGGTATTGCAGTAAGATGCACGTGCCAGGACATTTTGGAATAGTTCTGTTCCTCCCTTTTTTTTTCTTTGAAGGTAGTTGTGAGATCTTTTAAAACCACCTTGAGAAATGGGGGAGCAGGGCACTCACAATAATGTTACGTTTGTAAGGTGGATTAAGAATGCATAGATTGAAAACGCTGAAAAGCAATGCTACAACAATTTCAACCTGTCATCTTTAAGGCTTCCCGACTACACTTTTCAGTGGTGGTGAACCCTATGCTTTTAACACTGCCTACTGTACAGTACCCTTGTGGGTGAACTGATTTTTGTTTTAAACAGCATTTCAATATGTTCTCTACCCAAAGGCAAGTCTGACCCACAGCGTAATGATCTCCATCAAGGATCATGGGGTGGCACGATGGCTCAGTGGTTAGCACTGATGCCTCACAGTACCAGGGACCTGGGTTTGATTCCTGTCTGTGTGGAGCTTGCACATTCTCCCTGTGTGTGTGTGTGGGGGTTTGCTCCGGTTTCCTCCCACAATCCAAAAATGTGCAGGTCAGATGAATTGGCTGTGCTAAATTGCCCACAGTCGTTAGTCAGGGGTAAACATAGGGTAGGGTAGTAGGTGTGGGGGGGGGGGGGCGGGATTACTCTTCAGAGGGCTAATGTGGACTTGTTGAGCCAAATGGCCTGTTTCCATACTGTAGGGAATCGAATCGAATCTAATCTAATCCTAAGGATAGGGAAAGGAGGCAGATCCCAAATCCATGTCCACCATAACAGTATTGGAGTTTCATGCTGTTGTCACCAATCAGATCAACACCAGCTGTCCACACAACAAGCCCTCCAGGAGTATAGCTAGCTGCAACTTCATGTGTAAACATGTTGTGGCCTTTTCCTGTGTAGCCAGAGCACAGAAAATGGCCATTTTGGCCTATCCAGTCTGCACCATCCAGATGCAGACACCTAACCATTCTAACCCTATTTTCCAGCACTTGGGCTGTAACTTTGTGTGCCATGGGATTGCAAGTGCACGTCTAAATACTATTAAAATGTTATGAGAGTTTCTGCATCTCTGATCCTTGCAGGCAGTGAGTTACAGATTCTCACCACTACAGTCTGTCTAATCTCTATTCATAATTGAACATCTCTAGCCCAGGCAGCATCCTGGTAAATCTCCTCTGCATCCTCTCCAGTATAGTCAAATCTGTCCAATAATGTGGATTCCAGAACTACGCACAATACTCTAGCTGTGGTCGAACCAACATTTTTATATGGTTACAGCATAACCTCACTGTTCTTAAACCTGATGCTTTTCCATCTGTCCTGAAAATCTCCTGGACTGGTGTACATGCAGGGTCCCTCTGTTCATCTGTGGGAGCCAGGGTTGTCATGTTTTCCCTTATCTTATCAATAATTGCTCCACTCTCACCACCTGTCCTTGGGTGATGATAAACCCTGATCTACTTGTGCTGAACTATGGCAGCACCTTTCTTAGCCAATACATCTGGAATTGGGAATGAAGCCAGAGCTTGTGTCTCAGCAGCAGAATTGCCACCCACTGCTCACAAGACTTCTTCAGTAAACTAGAGAAGATCAAAAGATTTTTACTAATTCTACCTAGTGAGACCTCTTTTTGGTAATTCTATAATTCTTCTCTCTTCCTTTTAACAGTAGGACCATCTGTTTGATCTGTTTTGTCCCACCCATACCTCAATCAGGTAGGAACGAGGGACATGCAAGACTTTCACTGTTTCATTGGCTGTGGTGGGAAATAGATTTAAATTATGCTAAGTGAGCCCACCATCTTGGAGGAATACTTAGTGTGAATTGTGCCATCGTGATGCTCCTATGTGATCAGTGAACTACACATTTTTCAGCCAGCAGTGCTGGAAACTTGATGCATTGTACCTTTAATTGGAAGGGAGCCACTCTGTTGATTTAATAGTTGGCTTGTGAGCAAGTTGACTGTGTTTGTGGAATTGGATCAATATCTCTTCTGTTCCTAGACACCTGTTTGAAAGCTCCTAAACAAGACTGACTAGTATTGAAATTTAATCTCTTAGGATTGACTCTGGGATTGAAGGTTCCAACAGGTTGCTGAAGCAGCAGGAAAGTAAAATAATTGTTGCATGTAATGAGCTTTATAATGTAAATTTTGAAATTCAATCATTATAAAGAGAAATAATAAACAGTATGCAGAGTTTTCTAGACTAAGTGCTAAGTATGCTTTTTTTCCCATTTCTGGCTGTTCCCCAAAAGACTGGAGCAAAATGATGTTACCTAACAATAATACTGCCAAGCATTTCTGTGCAGACTGTTCGTTTGTTTGTTTTTGAGAGACTTTGAGTCTGTGTAATCCTCCTCTGGAGTAACAATACAGTCAAACAAATTATTATGAAATGTTTAATTTTAACATTTTACTGAATGGAGTCTTCTGAAATACACTGATCTTGAGTATGTACTTGGTGATTAAAATTCGTTTTTGAAACTTCTGCATTGAATTTAATTAATTTATTCATACACTCTCTCAATTTGTTACTCTTGACTCCATTATAATTGGCAAGAGTAATGAATAACACAAGTTTTTGTCAAGAACTTGTACGTTAAATCAGGCAATTGTTCTCAAATTTTAGTGCAGGTTTCAAGGTTTACATGAGTGCAATTAAATATGCCATGAAAGGGAAATTTGCAAATTTGACATTTCTAATGCCATACAGAATACTGTACTATCAAAGTTGCCATCTTTTGGATATGTATGTTAAACTGAAAGGCCCATCTGTCCTTTCTTAAGCCTGTAATTGATTCCATCGCTTGATCATCCATCCGGTTGCTGTTTGTGTAGCCTTGCTGTGTGCAAATTGACTGTTGTTTATCCTCAATAGTACCTACAATTCCAAAACGTAATTTACTGTCTGTATGTCACTGTGAAATATTTTCTAATCAACCTGTCCAGAGAAGTTGTTATACACAAGGTGGACTTGAACCTCGGCCTCATGAAATGTCCTACATAAATTTAAGTTTGTTTTTCCAGAGTCCTTTCTCTTTTAGTGTCTCTCTTAAATTCTGCAATCTATAATCCTAAAAAGTAGAAATGTTGTCTTCCTAATAAAATTAACATCATTTATGGAAATAAATCGTCATTCACCATTCTATTCAAAACCTTGTGTACTGCTTCATTTTCTGAGAGGCATTCAGTGTGAATTCGGGATATTTAGCATAGAGGATATCTGCAGACTCTTAAAGGTCTGTAGACCAAATGCATGCAACTGCTTTTGCTAAATGTTTTATTTGACCCATGGTATTTAATAGTCAACTTAGGCTTGGTGGTTTTAAATAGTAAATGATGCCATATAATACATTATTTGCATTGTAGCTCCTGTGAGATTTGAGGCAGTTGAATATATTTTGTTCCTAAGAATGCACAATGTAGATCAATAGGGAAAGAGTTAAGAGAACTCTTGGAGGTGGTGTATCATTTGAATAGGGAGGGAACTTAATATTTAAAGTCCTTTTTAAATTAGGAATGACACATAAACAGGAAATCTTCAGTGACATAGGAACATAGGGTTTAGGAGTGGGAGTAGGCAATTCATCCGTTTTGAGCTTGCTCAGTCAATTAACATGATCATGGCTGCCATCCTGGGCTCAACTCCACTTTCCTGCCTCCTCCCCAAACCCTTTTTCCTGCTCTTCATCAGAAAAATATCTATTTCTTTCTTTTTAGTTGTTAATTTGAGTCTGCCTCCACTGCACTCTGGGGCAGTGAATTCCACAGATTCAGTAAGAACTATTACAGAACTATTTGATAAAGTCCAGTTTTTGTTTTGATTCTAGCTGTTAAAGTTTTTAGCCACTAGTCTACTGGAACAAAAAAATATTGTTGGAAATGCTCCGCAGGTCTTGCAATATCTATCTGGGGAGAGAACGAATGTACATGTTTGAGAGCTGTGACCTTTTCACCAGAACTCAGACCTGAGACTTTTCCTCCCTCTCCATAGCTCCTGCCACATATGCTAAGTGTTTCCAGCATTTCCTGTTTTTATAGTACATTAAGTGGTATTTTAGTTTTACAACAGGCCAGCTAGGACAGTTTGTTCGTAGTTCTAGATATTACGTCTTGCTTATTAGCAATCAAGGTGTTGTTTATTCAAAATCATCTTGTTCTGGTCATTATATTTTGTAGGTGTGATCACCCAAGAACAGTATAGGGAATGGTATGGCAGATTATTGATTGTGTCAGTTTATGTGGTAATCATAGAAGCACTTATTGGTTTCAGCCGTACCCATTTTGTCCAAATGCATCTATTAGAAACTTTGCCAAATTCTTCCAATACCATTTTAAAGCTGTGATGAAGGTACTTTATGCAAATGATTCACAAGTATGTGTTACCAGCTACTTCCTTGGTCTATACTGGAACACGATTGCTTCAATGTTCATCTAATCATGGAGAGAAATGTGAAGGGTGATTGTGGTCAGTTTATTACCATTTCCAATATTTAAGTCATTTCATGTTTTATGTTTCTTTTGAAGCACTTTGGAACATTTTATTATGTTAAAGCTTTTATTTATAATATGCCTATTTTTGAGGCAAATATGCTTACATTAGTGCCATAGCTTAGGTATCTACATGACCTAACTCCATAATTCTCCTCCCTTTAACTAGCTTCATGTGTAATTTGAAGTAATGGATGTGATAGGCTAAATATTACATCAGCATGGCACCCAGTACCTTGGGGTCAGGCCTGTTTATGGCTGGCATAAATATATTCCAGAGTTGCATAAGAAATCTACCAAGTCACATCTCCCTGCAAACTAGCAGAAATACTCAATTACCTATGATACTCAAGTGTTTTTGTTAATGAGTTCCTATATGTTCACTATTATTTCTGAACATTGCATATAGAGAAAGCAGTTTTACATTTTTAAGCTTACTCAACTGGATTCCATTGTGATCGTACAGGGATTGCCTGGGATAAAATCTTTAGTTGGTTAAACAAGTTTTGTAGAAGATCTATCTATCATGAATAGAACACTTTGTTACGTTATCTTTCCTTTAACAATTTCTGGTTAGATGTGATGCAGCTGCTCTTGGTAGTTATCAGATAACATTTCAGTCGCAGGAGTAGCAGGTACTGATCCAAGCTTCTCTGTCGGCTGTGAAGTGTTCGTATTTACCATTGTTCTCGCAGCTGCCCACAAAGATGTAACGATTTCTGTGGTATGGGTTTCCTCTTTCCTGATGCGTGTTTGAATTTAGTGCCAAGACTAGGGGATCTCTGGATCCAGCGTCAGGTTGGCCAGGGATCATATTGAAACACTTTCATAGGCAAGAAACCAGGGAGTAAACTACATCTTTGCATTTAAATAAATCTGGGTGAAATTGGCACCTGAATGTGGGTTTAAGATAGATGTGTATTGAATTACCATAATTATTACAATTTTATATTTTACTACATTTTTTATTCTATTAGGCAAATTTTGGCTTCCAATACTAAATTTTTTTTTATGGCATGCAACATTTGTCCCGTAGTGATCATAAACTCACCACCCCATTAAAATCCCAGTGACCAATCATCCAATAAAGCAAATATTTTCAGGGATTTTTTTTGTTTACAGTAAGCCTTGTATTGTAAGGAGGTGCGTTCTTACTCATTTAGGGATTTCTAATTGATTACAGACTACGGTTTTCCACAGTGCATCCTTTCACAAAACCTTAGTGATTTGACAGTATCTCCGGACTTTCATAATAAAAGGACATCCACCTGAAACATTTAATATTCATTCTGCACAGGTGCTGCCTGAGCTGCTGCATTTTTCCAGCACTTCCAGTTTTTATTCTGATTTCCAATAGCTGCAATGTTTTACAATGTAATTTTTAATAAAAACTCTGGGTGTGGCAAGATCTGTAACTTCTTCAGTAATAAATTTGCTATATTGGGGTTCTACCTTCAATGTCAATCTGCCATGAGTGCCTAAGGAAAAAAGGGAGGCTATCAAATATGAAGATAAGTCATACAAAGTGGCCAAGATCAGTAGGAAACTAGAAGATTGGGACTGATTTAAAGGTAAATAGAAAGCCACAAAAAGAGCTGTAAAGAAAAGTAAGATACATTTATGAGAAATAACTAGCTCAAATTTAAAGACAGATAGCAAGTTTCTATAAAAATATAAAACTAGTGGCTAAAGTAAACGTTCATCCTTTAGAGGATGAGAAGGGGTATTTGGTAATGGATATGAGGAAATGTGCGAGGCATTGAATAAATATTTTGTGTCGGTCCTCACGGAGGAGGACATGAATAACGTGCCAGTAGTTGACAAAGAGACAAAGGTAGGTGAGGACCTGGAAACAATTGCTATCATGAAAGAGATAGTGTTGGGCAAACTAATGGAGCTAAGGGTAGACCAGTCTCTTGACCCTAACGGAATGCATCTGAGTGCTAAAAGAGTTTGCAGGAGAAATAGCAAACGTGTTTATGGTAATTTTCCAAAATTCACTGTACTCTGGGACAGTTCTAGCAGACTGGAAAGTAGCAAATGTGATGCCACTGTTTGAAAAGTGAGGTAGACAAAAGATGGGGAATTATAGACCAGGTAGCTTAACTTCTATAGTGGGGAAAATGCTTGGAGTCTAATTTCAAAGAAGAAATAGCAATGTATCTAGGTAGAAATTCTCCCTGTTGGGGGGAGACAGCATGGGTTTGTGAAGGGCAGGTCATGCTTAACTAATTTTTTTGGAATTCTGTGAAGACATTATGAACACTGGACAATGGGAGCCCAGTAAATGTGGGGTATCTAGATTTCCAAAAATCATTTGACAAGGTGTGGCACAAAAGGCTGCTGCATAAGATAGAGGTGCAAGGTGTTGCGGGCAATGTATTGGCATGGATAGAGGATTGGTTCACCAACAGGAAGCAGACAGTGAGAATACATTAGCTAGTCTGGTTGGCAATCAGTGACCACAGATGTGTCTCAGGGATCAGTGTTGGAACCGTAGTTATTCACAATCTACATAGATGATTTGGAGTTGGGGAAACCACATAGTGTGTCAAAGTTTGCAGATGACACTAAGATGAGTGGTAGAGCAAAGTGTGCAGAGGACTGTGAAACTTTGCAAAGGGACATAGTTTAAGTGAGTGGGCAAAGGTTTGGCAGATGGAATACAATGTTAATAAATGTGAAGTCATCCATTTTGGTAGGAATAATAGTAAAAAGGACTATTACTTGAATGGTAAGAAATTGCAGCATACTGTTGTGCAGAGGGACCTGAGTGTCCTTGTGCACAAATCACAGAAGGTTGTTCTGCAGGTGCAACATTTAATTAAGAAGGCTGATGGAATCTTGTCTTTCATTGCTAAAGGGATTGATTTTAAAAGCAAGGAGGTTATGTTGTAGCTGTATAGGGTGCTGGTGAGGCCACACTTGAGTACTGTGTGCAGTTTTGGTCTCTTTACTTGAGAAAGGATGTACTGGTGGTAGAAGTGGTGCAGAGGAGGTTCACTAGATTGATTCCGGAGTTGAGGGGGTTGGCTTATGAGGAGAGATTGAGTAGACTGGGATTATATTCAATGGAATTTAGAATGAGGGGGAATCTTATAGAAACATTATAAAAATTATGAAGGCAATGGATAAGTGAGGATGTTCCCATTGGCGGGTGAAACTAGACAGGAGGACATGACCTCGAAATTAGAGGGAGCAGATTTAAGACTGAATTAAGAAGGAACTTCTTCATCCAGAGAGTTGTGAATCTATGGAATTTCCTGCCCAGTGAAATGGTTGAGGCTTCCACAGTACATCTTTTTAAAGCTAAGATAATGCTGTGAACAGTAAAGAAATCAAGGGTTATAGTGAGTGGGTGGGTAAGTGGAGCAGAAATCACAAAAAGATCAGCCATGATCTTATTGGATGGCGGAGTGGGCTTAAAGGGCCAGATGGCCTACTCTACCTAGTTCTAATGTCAATTATTCAAATTTATATAGCACCTTTTAAACGTTGTAAAGACTCCCAAACCACCTAAGAGTCTAATCAGGAACTTATCATCACCATTCCTAATGTCGTCTCCTTTTTCATTTAACGTCAAAAAACCTGGGCAAGAAGATGCATTTTCATGGAGGGTGAATTGGAATGTTTTGAGGGTATACTGGAGCCTACGGCCTCCACAGTTGATGAGGCAAAAGAAGTGAAGCTTGCATAAGAAGCTGGAATTGGAAGAATGTGATAATCTTGGAAAGTTGGAAGTGGCTGCATAAGTATCTGAGAAACCTGGCATAGTTAAGGGAGGTGCAACACCATGGAGGAATTTGAATGAGAGGGTGTAAAATCACAATGTTAGTATTTGGGAGTCATAGAGACATACAATATGGAAACAGACCCTTCGGTCCAACTCGTCCATTCTGACCAGATATCCTAAACTAATCTAGTCCCATTGCCAGCACTTGGCCTGTATCCCTCTAAACCCTTCCTATTCACATACCAATCCAAATGCTTTTTAAATGTTGTGATTGTACTAGACTCCACCTCTTGCAGCTCATTCCATACACTCACCACCCTGTGCATGAAAAAGCCGCACCTTAGGTCTCTTTTATAGCTTTCCCCTCTTCCTGAACCTGTGCCCTTAAGTTCTGGACACCCCCGCCCCAGGGAAAAGGCCATGCCTATTTATCCTATCCATGCCTCTCATGATTTTATAAACCTCAATAAAGTCATCCCTCAGCCTCCAATGCTCCAGGGAAAACAGCCCCAGCCTATTCAGCCTTCCCTGTAGCTCAAACCCTCCAACTCTAGCAACATCTTGTAGATTTTTTTTTGTGAACTCTTTCAAGTTTCACAACATTATTCCGATAGGAGGGAGACCAGAATTGCACACACTATTCCAAAAGTGGCCTAAGCAAAGTCCTGTACAGCTGCAACATGACTTCCTGACTCCTATATTCAGTGCTCTGTCCAATAAAGGCAAGCATACTAAACACCACCTTCACTATCCTATTTACCTATGACTCCACTTTGAAGGAGCTATGAACCTTCACTCGAAGGTCTCTTTGTTCAGAACACTCCCTAGGACTTTACCATTAAGAGTGAGTCCTGCTAAGATTTGCCATTCCAAGATACAGCACCTCACGTTTTCTCTAAATTAAACTCCATCTGCCACTCAGCCCATTGGCCCATCAGAATCAAGATCCTGCTCTACTTGCAGGAAACCTCCTTTCGTCCTCATCAATCCTCTTTGTTACTTCTTCAAAAAACTCAATCAAATTTGTGAAACATGATTTCCTATGCACAAAGCAATGCTGACTAACCCTGGCTCACTGGTCTGTTGTTTCCTGGCTTGTCCTTGCCACCTTTCTTTAAATAATAGCACCACATTAGCCAACCTCCAGTCTTCTGGCACCTCATCTGTGACTATCGATGATCAAATATCACAGCAAGGGGCCCAGCAATCGCTTCCCACAGAGTAGTTGGGTATACCTGATGAGAATTTATCGACTTTTGTGTTTTAAGACATCCAGCACCACCTCTGTAATATTTTCCAAGATGTCACCATCTATTTCCCTACATTCTATATCTACCATGTCCTTCTCAGTAAACGCTGACACAAGATACTCATTTATAATCTCCCTCAACTTCTGCGGTTCCACATATAGGCTGTCTTGCTGATATTTGAGGGGCCCTATTTTCTCCCTAGTTACCTTTTTTGTCCTTTAATATATTTATAAAATCCCTTTTGGATTCTCCTTAAGCTCTATTTGCCAGAGCTATCTCATGTCCCCATTTTGCCCTCATGATTTCCCTCTTAAGTATACTCCTACTGCCTTTTATACTCTTCTAAGGATTCACACTATCTCTCCTGTCAGTACCTGACATAACCTTCCTTCTGTTTCTTAACCAGCCCCTCAATTTCTCTAGTCATCTCCAGCATTCCTTACATCTACCAGCCTTGCCTTTAATGGACACTCATTGTAAGTTAGTGAGAACAGGAAAAATGACTGACTGGTTCATCACAAGTTTGATATGTGCAGAAGAGTTTGGATGTGCTCAAACCTTTAAAGGGTGGAGGTTGGTTCAGTGGCCAGCAGAGCTTAGAATACTGCATCTGAATTTTACAAAAGCATGCATGGGTTGAGGATTGTGTTGCAGAGATTGAATGTTAGATTTGTCACTTTTATAAAGGGTAATATTACCTATTTAAACCAAAAGTTTTTTTTAATGCAAGTACCCTGATAGTAGAATTAATAAAAACATTCATTGTAGTGAATCCTGTGTCTGATCTTTTACATCAGTTTACAGTTTTTAGTCTATAAGGCTACAGTCAAAGGTGACTTTTTTTGCAGTTAGCTTAAGAAATGTTGCGATAGGTTCTAAACTGGGGTAATTTCACATAGAAACAAACATTTGGCAAGAATAGTATAAATTTGTGCTGCACCAATTTTAAGAATTTCTTTAAGTTCAATTTTGTGTTCATAGTTTTGTTAGTGACATGCACCTGCTACATTTTCACTGGTCTTTTTGTGCAGGCTTCAGAATTATTGCCCATTTGAGGGATGAAAGCAAGTGGTTTGTAATATGGTTTCTTGTTAAACTCTCATCTAAGAATATTATGACAATATTGTGATTGGTTAATGATGGGGATTATTATACACATGAGCTCACATTAGAACTTTGATTTAGATTAGATTCAGCCCAACAAGTCCATACTGACCCGCCGAAGCGCAACCCACCCAGATCCATTCCCCTACATTTACCCCTTCACCTAACACGAGGGGCAATTTAGCATGGCCAATTCACCTAACCTGCACATTTTTGGACTGTGGGAGGAAACCAGAGCAAACCCAGGGAGACCCTGGGAGAATTGAACCCGGGTCTCTGGCGCTGTGAGGCAGCAGTGCTAACCACTGTGCAGCCCTGCTGGTGTATTTTACAGAATGGTAATGTTTCTATATGAGAGACACAAACTCATTAAAATAAAACACTGACTGAAATGGTTTCCTACTGTCTAAGCATTCTTGGTGCTGATTGAATTGAAAATTGAAATGAACATCTGTGACCATGCTTTTCCTTTTCCTCTTCTTTTCAGCTGGGATGTATTCTGAACTGTCTTGCTTACATTGCATTGTACTAATGTTCCTATCTTTTGCTTCAACAGGTGTAAGTTTTTCAGCCTGACCGAAATGCCTGATGACTACACGTTAGTGTTAGATGAGGAGGGATTTAAAGGTACCTTAACCTCAAAAATATGCACCTCTCTTTCTGAAATGTTTATCTTCAGTTCACTACCTCAATTGAAATGCTATACCATCCCTGTAGTAGAGTTTCCTACTGATGGTATAACAGTTTAAGTACTAAATAATGGTGAATTTCATTTTTATTTTGAGCAATGTTTATAAGTTTAGCTCCTTGGCATGACCTTAATAAGCTTAATATCCTAAATACCTGTTTAATTTTCCCATGGTGGACATTTATGTGCTGTCCTATCTCCTGTTTTAACTCATTTGTGAACGTATTTTAAATAGATGGCTAAATGTTTCCATGGTAGTCAGTGTCTGAATGAAACAAATTTTAAATTGGCATATCTCCTTTAGTACAGTGTCAAGGATTCTTTTAATACTTGTTTTGAAATGTATTGAATGTTCTTTGTGATGTCCAATATGATTGTTAATTTCAAAGGCCCCTGTTGGCATTAAAATGAATGATCAATGAAACTACGTTTTGATGTTGGTTAAGGACCATTAAGTATAACCCACTCCCACTTCTTCAGAGTGCTGTGGGATCTTCATGTTTCTAGAATGATCAGAAGAGGTTTCTGTGCCATCTTGTAAGAAAGATGGCACTCAAACAATGAAGCAGTCTGTAGTAATGTACTGAATTGTTCACTGGATGTACTGGAGTCCTAACATTAGACGTAAACCTATATACTTTCTACTGAGGTGTGGGTGATGCCACTGAACTAAACTGATACTGTGTATAAAGTAGATTTCTACAACATGCTGCTTGTACTTAGGTCTCTGAAACATCAGCACGGTGGCACAGTGGTTAGCACTGCTGCCTCACAGCGCCAGAGACCCGGGTTCAATTCCCGCCTCATGCGACCGACTGTGTGGAGTTTGCACATTCTCCCCGTGTCTGCGTGGGTTTCCTCCGGGTGCTCCGGTTTCCTCCCACAGTCCAAAGATGTGCAGGTCAGGTGAATTGGCCATGCTAAATTGCCCGTAGTGTTAGGTAAGGGGTAGATGTAGATGTAGATTAGGGGTATGGGTGGGTTACGCTTCGGCGGGGCGGTGTGGACTTGTTGGGCCGAAGGGCCTGTTTCCACACTGTAAGTAATCTAATCTAATCTAATCTAATCATTTTGTTCAAGTATTTAACATACTGATGGGTTTCTAAGGGAATTCCCTGTCCGAGATCTAACTTGAGCTTGATGGTTTAAATGTCTTTGATTATATGCCCTGATGATTCTGAGAGTCTGACACGTTAATTGTTAGAGATTGAAGTTTAAAAATAGAGAGCAGGGTATTGGTGAGGCAGTATCTGGTGAATTGTGTATAGTTTTGGTTCTTTGTATTTATGAAATGGTATGCTCCAATACCAATATATCCTAAGACACTTATTAGGTTAATTACTGGAATAAAAAGGTTAACTTATCAAGAATGGTTATGGCAGGTTAGTTTTTTTTTAATTGCTTAGAGTCTCGAAGAATGAGGATTCTGAGTGGGCTTGAGTGTAAATGTTAAGAAGATGCTTCCACTAGTGGGGGAGTTTTGAACTGGGGACATAGTAACAGTAACAGAATATGATGACATTTGTTTAAAGCTGATTCATGAAAGAATTTCATGTCTGCGGATAGTGAGTGTCTAGAATTCTCTATTCTATAGAGTTGTGGAGATAGGTAACTAAATTAAAGAGAAAATCAATTTTAAAGAGAAAATTTTGGAGTATGGAGGAGTTGAGGATCAGCCATGACTTTTCAGGATGGCAGGGCAGACTTTAGGAGCTGACTGTCCTACTCTTTCTATTTCTTATGTTCCTATTCCAGCAGATTTGCAATGTCAGAATGGTAGTCTCCTGGGAATTGATTGTGACTTCAAGTCTCCTTTTGATTTTAGACTAACTTGATAAAGCAAATGGTAACTCAACTGAAGAAAAATGTTAAACCTGATGAACCTCTTATCTCAAGAGGGTTGGAATATAAAAGCAGAGATGTACTACTAAGACTTTATAAAGCTCTGGTTAGGCCCCATTTGGAGTACTGTGTCCAGTTTTGGTCCCCACACCTCAGGAAGGACATACTAGCACTGGAACGTGTCCAGCGGAGATTCACACGGATGATCCCTGGAATGACAGGTCTAGCATATGAGGAACGGCTGAGGATACTGGGATTGTATTCGTTGAGGTTTAGAAGATTAAGGGGAGATCTAATAGAGACGTACAAAATAATACATGGCTTGGAAAAGGTGGATGCTAGGAAATTGTTTCTGTTAGACGAGGAGACTAGGACCCCTGGACACAGCCTTAGAATTAGAGGGGGTCATTTCAGAACAGAAATGCGGAGACATTTCTTCAGCCAGAGAGTGGTGGGCCTGTGGAATTCATTGCCACGGAGTGCAGTGGAAGCCGGGACGCTAAATGTCTTCAAGGCCGAGATTGATAGGTTCTTGTTGTCTAGAGGAATTAAGGGCTACGGGGAGAACGCTGGTAAGTGGAGCTGAAATGCGCATCAGCCATGATTGAATGGCGGAGTGGACTCGATGGGCCGAATGGCCTTACTTCCACTCCTATGTCTTATGGTCTTATGGTCTAAATACTGCCAGCGAACCCTGAAGTCATCTTATTTAATTGCTCATAGTGCCATCAATACTAGTGACTTGAACTTACCACTCCTGACTTTAATGAAAATTTGTGACAAGTTGTTGCAGAATGGGAACATGTTGGGGAGAGTGCAATCTGAGGCATGTGAGCATATCCACATTTAGAAAATATGTCCTGCATGCTCCCTTTTCTCCCATACCTGAACACATGTCTCGTGCTGTAATTTGGGAAATTCTGCACTAGCTGTTGCTCTGATTAATTTAAAAAATCCTGAAGTCTGCAGCACTCTGTCAGAGAGGTCTGGACAAGAAGTCTGAAGATATCATTTTCGTCATTTGGGTTGAAAAATCACTGAGCAGTATAAAGACTTAACCAGGAAGTATTAGTGACAATGTCGAGCACAAAATGTAAATTAAAGGTGGAATTCAATTAAGAGATTACATTTTTTAAAAAATGTAATCTCAAACTGTAATTTAGTTTCTGAAAGAGAACTGTACTTGTAAAAGTTGTTTTGTTTTTGGTGCTGGAAAGGTTTTAATAATTAAGATTTCAAAATTTGAGCTGAAAGAAAAATAATTGTAAATTTGAAAGAGTCTTTAACTATTCTTGTCAAGAGTGGGGAGTAGCCACTTAATGATCCTGACTTATGTTGCATTGCACGCATTTGAATCCAGATACTCGGCAAGACACCAGTATAGTGAAGCTTGAGTGTGCTAGGCAACTGACAAAGTGCCTTTCTGATTTTGTGTTGCCAGAAGTTAGCTTAATTCTCAATAATAGTGAGTACTAGGGCCTTCCCATTAATTTTACCACACAATTCAGGCTCATGTCATTCTGTTGCATGCAATTACTTTTTTTTGGTCCATGTGAACTATTTTCATTCTGTTCATGATGTAGGGAGATTTGAAAGTTGACTGCAACATTGATCCTTCTTAAAAATACAATGCACTGTGTGAATGATTCCAGATGAAGTACAATAACTGGTAAAGAGCCCTGTTGTTGAATGATTCATCAGGAAAATTTGAGTAGAGATTTGTTGCCAGGTGGCTGAGATTCTGATCTCTTAAACTATCAGTTAGGATAGTGCAAATGTCATTGATCATTAGAGTGAAAAGTAATTTCTTTGTACAGTCTCATCATACTGAGGCATTCATTTTATTAACTGGACTCCACCAAAGTGTCTCTAATGAGTCACATGGGAATCTGCCTGAGGTGCCTGTGCTGCAACTTTGTCAAGTCCAAATGCAATGATTAGTCCAATTACTTCAACCTGTTGGTTCTTTGTTGAATTACAAATGAAAAAGTTGCGGCTGGAGTAGCGGCTGTCGTCAGGGAGCCGTTGCTCAGGAATCCGCACCTCTGTACTCGCGGGTTCGAGTGGCTGTCGGAGGGGAGGGCCGTGGCGGCGAGGGCGACCAGGGTCGGGGACGTACTGGGTGCCGGGGGCCTGGGCTGGACGCTGCCACAGGACATAGCGAGCAGGGCAGCGGTAGACGTCCGGTACGTGGCCACCGCCATCCGACGCCTTAAAACGGCGGTGCTCGGACCCGACGTAGTGCACTGGTTGGAGGACGCTCAGGTGTGTGGTGGGATCCCGTCCGCGCTCACCCCAGCCCGGACGGAATTTCACATTGGCCCCAGGGTCCCGTACTTCCCGCGGGAGCCTGTGCCCCACAACCTGAGCCGCTTCCGGAATTTTAATTTTGTCCCTTTCAGGGACATAAAAAGGAAGGCCCTGTATCGACTGCTGCTGCACACTGTCCACCTCTTCTCCCTCATCCACCGTCCGGACACGCCTTGGCGTGCCCATTTGCCACCGGGCGGTGGGGATCCCCAGTGGAGGGCTCTCTACGCGGGAGTCCTCCCCCTTTCTCTCGGAGATCTGGGGTGGAGGGTGCTGCACGCAGCAGTCCCCTGCAACCGCAGATTGCGGTGGTTCACGGACTCCCAGCCCAACTGCTTGTTCTGTGGCGCTGTGGAGTCCGTGGACCATGTATATATTGGGTGTGGGCGTTTGCACTCCCTTTTTGATTTTCTCAAAAACCTTCTCCTCTGTTTCTGGCTGCACTTCAGTCCCACGCTCCTGATCTTCGGGCACCCGGTACAGAGAAGGGAGGGCAGGTCCGAGGACCTCCTCGTGGGTCTGCTCCTGGGCCTGGCCAAACTGGCCATCAACAGGTCCAGGCAGAGGGCCGTGGAGGGGGTCGTTAGGGCCGGCCGACTGCTTGCCCCTCTTCCGGGGTTACGTTAGAGCCCGGGTGTCCTTGGAGAAGGAGCACGCGGTGTCCACCAACACCCTGGAGTTGTTCAGGGAGAGGTGGGCGCCGCATGGAGTGGAGTGTATTATTTCCCCGTCCAACTCTATTTTGATTTAGTCCTTATCCTCCCCTCCACTGTTTTGCTCACACAGCATTGCCCTTTGATGTGAAGGGCAGTGCTTGTCACTAGCCACTTGGGTGCTTTTCCTATCTTTCTGGTGGTGGAAATTGAATAAAGATTCGTGCACTTTGTGTCCTTCACTGTGTTTTACACCTGCACGCACACACCGTGGGTGCTGGGGTAAAATAAGCACTACTGCAGTTAGGCGGTAGTGTGGGGGTTTAAAAAAAACTTAAAAAGAAAAAAAAATAAACAAAGAAAAAGTTTACTTGATGTGAAGGGCAGTGCTTGTCACTGGTCACTCGGGTATTTTCCTATCTTCCTGGTGGCAGAAATTGAATAAGGATTCGTGCACTTTGTGTCTTTCACTGTGTCTCACACCTGCGCGCGCACACGTGCGTGCACTCACACAGACACACACACACCATGGGTGCTGGGGAAAAACAAGCACTATCGCATTTAGGCGGTAGTGTGGGGGAAAAAAAAGTTTACTCCCAGCTGTTTCTTCCATGTGCTTTTTGTGTAATTTGTTTGCAAGTTTCTCATAGACTTTCATGTAGACTTCTTTAAAGATGTGTTAAGTTACGGAGACAATGACTAATGATAATGTCACTAGGCCTGTCATTCAGATGACCAGACCAGTGCCCTTCGATATAGTTTCAAATCCTATAACTTTCAATTCCAGCTGGTAAAGTCTGGAATTGAAAGTTAGTCTCTCTAATGATGACCATTAAAACTTTGCTGATTTGTTGCAAAAAAAACCCCACCTGATTCAATAATTTCCATTTTGGAAATCTGCCATCCAATCCAGAATCTGGTTTCCAGCATCTGCAGTCATTGTTTTTACATCCTTACCTGGTCTGGCCTACCTGTGACTCCAGAGCCCCAATGGTGTGGCTGGCTCTTAACTGCTCTTTAACTTGGCCTAACAAGCCCCTCATTCAAGGCAATTTGCGTTTGACAACAACGGTCAGACAAATTGACCAATTCCCTGAAATGTTGACACTTGTAGTGCAAGAACGTTTGCAGTCTACCTGCAGATTACATGCAGCATTCTATTCCTTATGTTTGAAACCTATTGAAATAACATTAAAACCTGCAGGTTTTTAATCTAAACTTTCAATGATATAAACATTCTGGTTCATTTCCAGGGAAGCTTGACCTTTTGAAAATATAGATCATTTTATCACATTATGATCCATCCGGGTTATAACAACACCGTCTTGTATTGCGTAAGAGTTTATTCTAGATTAAAATATGTGCTTCCAAACATTCTAATCTGTCAACCATTGTTGTATTAAAATACAAGGTTAGGGGTCAAATGGAATGAAGCTGTGTTGAGGATGTGGAGAGGGGTTATGATAATGTGGTATTTGGAGGAGCAACTTGGTCATCAAGCTTGTTTTGAAGGAGGTCAGAGAGCAACCTGAAGAGAATTTCTGGTCTTATGGTCAAGACAGCTAGAGGCACAGTTCACACTGTTAGGACAAAGAGGATCGGGGATGCCAAGAGCACAGTACTTAAAGAGCACAATAAAGACCGTACTTAAGACAAGGTTTTCAGTCTGGTCAGTTTCAGAAGGAACATATGTCTAATAGCAGTGCTGATTTTTGAGAGCTTGTTGTGCACTGATTTGTTAGCCAATGCCAATATCTTGGATACCTGAAACACTGACTGTTGGCAAGAAATACAGTTCACCTCTCTTCCCATGGTATCCAAGAAGGATTGGAAGGCTATGACTGTACACTCATAACCTCCACCCTTCCCTCCATTCTCAGGTGCAGTTTATCTGACTCTGGTGACTCATCAACCCTATGTATAGCCAACCTTATTTTACTTGTAAACATAATGAATACTTCATAAATGTTTTGCCCTACAATTTCTCAACTGCTTTTTGTAATGACTTTGACTATATCTTTGGCCAAGAACCTCTGCCTTCTGCTTCCAAGAATATAGTCTTTCTGGTTCCCAGTCAGCCCCAGCCATTTTCCTTTCCACCCTTTCATTTACATGTGTATAAAACATTTTGATTTTCTGTTTATCTGCCATTCTCTTATGCTCTTTTTTTTTTTGCTTCGCTTATATCCCTTTCCCGTTCCCATTTGTATTCCTCTGTTCCCCTTCCAGATTCTTTTCAGACAATTCAAGTTTCTTCTTTTTGTGGGCAGTGGGCATCACTGGCAAAGCAAACAATTGTTGCCCTTTCCTAATGAACCTTGTTGGGCCTTCATAGAGGGCAGTTAAGATTCAACCACTCCGCTGGAGGTTGAAATCACGTAGATTCGATCAAACCAAATAAGAATGGTAGTATTATTCCCTAAAGGACAAAAGTGAACCAGATGGATCTTCACACAATTGGTGATGTTCGGTTTAAATGAGACTGGATTTCAGTTCCAGATTTTTAAAAATTAAATACCACCAGTTACCATGATTGGATATGCATCTATCCCCCTGGAATACTAGCTTGAGCCTCTGGATTACTAGATCAGTGTAAATACTACTTTGCCAGTGCCTCACTAGTTCATAGCTTTTACATCTCTCTGATTTCCCTACAAGTCTGCCCTTTAATATATTTTCCATCGGTTAATGGCCTATTGTATCGTCTCAAGAGTGTAATATTACCTTTTTTATTGTTTAACTTTAACCAAATAGGTACTGTCCCAGATCCCCTTAAGCCATTCTATCCTCCAATAGTGAAATATTTCATACTCTCCTTTTTTGTTTCTTTCCTTGCTATTTTTGCTGAACTATTGTAGCCAGGAGTATTTACTTCACAGTCCTGTATGTTCCAGAGGCAAAAGTGAGGACTGCAGATGCTGGAGATTAGAGTGTGGTGCTGGAAAAGCACAGCAGGTCAGGCCAGGAAGGGCTTTTGCCTGAAACATCGTTTTTTTTTGTCCCCTGCTCTTTGGATGCTGCCTGACCTGCTATGCTTTTCCAGCACCACACTTTCATCCCTATATGTTATAAAGCCATGTTTCCTATTGCCAGACATTTGTTAGATAAGGTTGGTGAGCATTTAGCCAATCTGTGCACTTGCATACCTCTGCTAGAAATTTAATTTGGGATCATTGCACTTCTTGGTCTGATCTCTCAATTCTTTCCTGTGTATTGATTTTTGTTTTAAAACTTACTGTGGTCTATTAGTGTTACTATTAATGTTTTCACTAGTACTTGTCTATCTGAGCTTTGTGCACCTCAATTTTCCTTTTGTAATGCTTTATTCTGCTTCTCCTATCTTGCTGAGTTAGATTAAATTTTCCCAATAACATCTGCCAATGTGGTTATCCATTCCATGGGACTGAAGAAGCCTGCCGTGCATCTGTTTGTCAGACTGGCTAAAGTTTACAGCACTAAGTTTAGACATTTACCATCTGATCAATAGTCTTCACTTTTCTTAGATATTACTTGCCCTGATATTACTTAGTGTGTACTGTCATTGTACTGCTCTGCTACTCAACATCCTAATTCCTATGGGAATTTGATTGTTATTTCACTGCAATAGCCACCACCTTTTATCCTTTCTAGTCACTCTGCTGTTCTGTCCCTGAACCTCTTCAGGCTTTCTGACCTTGTTAAAGAATGAAATTACTTACTTTCCTTCTGAACTCCTCCTGTGTACTCCAATGATGTCAATGTTTATAGAATTACAGAAGTGCTTTGCTGTAGAAAGAGACCATTTGGCCAACCAAGTCTGCACTGCTCTCTGACTGACCATCATGACTCTGCCATTCTCCTGCCTTTCCCATACCCTTGCAGGTTGTTGCTACTTAAATAATCATTATTTAATACCCTCCTTGAAGGTCTCAATCGAACCTGCCTCCTCCACACTTGCAGGCAGTACAACTCTGACCTGAACCACTCGTGTGAATCTTTTTTTCTTGGTCTCTCATCACATGTGCTTCCTTTGCAAATCACCTTTAATTTTGTGTGCTATCTTGATCCTTTTGAGTGGGAACAGTCTCTCTTATCTATTGTGTTTAGCCCTCTTGTGATTTTGAATAAAGGCTTCTCCACAGCTGAACTTTAAACTGACAGGTCTGTAATTGCTGACCTTATCCTTGCAATCTTTTTGAACAAGGGCATAAAATTTGCAGTCTGCACTTTTTTTCAGGTATTTTCAGAGTCTAGGGAAGACTGAAAGATTATGGTGAGTGCCCCTGCAATTTCTATTCCCACCACGCCCACCCTCCGTATCTTTGGATGCATCTTATCCAGTCCCAGTGCCTTATCAAGTTTAATTTTCAAAATTCTAACCAATAGTTCCTGCTTCTCCATTTTCAACCTTTCCAGTAACCATCTTCATCTGACACCATGACCTGGATAACTCTACCTCCTTGATAAAGACAGATGCAAAGTATTCAAATAAAACTGCAGCTATGTCCACTGCCTCGAAATGCAAGTCATCTTTTGGTTGTGAATCAGCCCTACTCCTTTTAATGTTCTCTTAATATGTATATACTTAGAGGATTTTGGAATTCCTCTGTTGGCTACCAGCCTTTTCTCAATCCTTTTGGCTTCCCTAAATGCACTTTCTTCTCTCCTCCAAATCTTCTGCATTCCTCTTGGTTCTCAGTTGTGTTTTCTACCTGACACCTGTTCTAAGTTCATCCAGAGTGTGCTCTAGATTACTTCTCCTCCTTCCTTTACCCTTCAGAAGGTAGCCCATTTTTCAGTTGATTTCTTTTCTGCCAAAATTTCATTTGTCTAGCCTGCCCAACTCTGTTCTTGCCCGACACTACCCTGGACCCGTTGGGCTATTTAGCATGGCCAGTCCACCTAATCTGCATATCTTTGGACTGTGGGAGGAAACTGGAGCACCGAGTGGAAAGTCGTGAAGACACAGGGTGAATGTGCAAACTCTGCACAGTCACCAGAGGTTAAAATCGAACCCGGGTTCCACGCTCTTTTTCATCTCTACATCAGCCACCAAATTCTGAGTTCGCAAAATCTGTGGAAATGTTTATAGCCAGAAAAGAATAACATCTTCAAACTAATAATTTGAAGAAAAATAACTTTGATTTCCAAGCTATGATTATTGTACCCTAGATGAGTTTTGCATTTAGTTAAAGCTAAAATATCAGAATTACATAGATTTGTAATGGTTAGCTTTTTTTTCTTTTTGACTAGTAAGGTAAACAGTGATGTTTATGACTGGTTTTAAAGCTATAGTTTAACTTTGTAAATAGGCCAGCTCTCTTTGTGACCTATAATATTAGAAAATTTGTGAAAATGTTAAATACTTGCTTATTAGCTGCGTACAGAAACTTAGTTTTCCGACGAAGGCAAGGTTAACTGGCTTTAGCAGCCTGTGTTTTTGTGAAGGTTTAGCTAATAGGGCAGGATGTTTTGGTATTGATGCAACACATAATTTTATAGAACAGTATCTGAGAATGTAGAACTGGGACAACTTGTGATTGATAAACAAAACTGCAATGTTGGTCACTGTTGCAGATGAGTGTTTTTATTCCAAGGATTTCTTTTTTTTAAAAAAAACTGGTTCATGGTATGTGGGTGTCACAGGCAAGCTCAGGATTTATCGCCCATCTCTCACCGTGAGCAGACGGTGATGGTGAGCTGCAGTCAGTATGTTATGGATAATCCCTCATTGCTGTAAATCTAGTGAGTTCCAGGTTGTTGATGCAAGTCAGGGTGGCATAGAACTTTGGGATATGGTAGACCATGTTGGCTCTACTCCAGGCTGCCCTTGCTCTTTTAGGGTTTGATGTCGCGCTTTGGCATGTATTTCCCCAATTTGCTAAAGTGCTGACGGTGACCAAGACATCATTATTTGATCACAAAGTCACTACAAACAAATGGTGTCTAGTCGCCAAACTGCTCATGCTTGGTGTGAAATGGTGACAGGAATTGGTTACTTCTAATAATAGACAATGTATGCAGAAGGCATAAAACAATGAACTGTGACTTTTGTCAGATGGCTTGCTTCTAATTCAGTGCTGGGTCTGAGTTCTATTTTCACTTCTTAAAGTGGGAACTTGCACTGTACTCGTAGATTTTTCCTCCAGGTCATGAGCAACATATTTTAATAAATAAAAACAAAATATTGCCGATGCTGGAAATCTGAAATAATTTTTTTTTAAAAATTGTTGGCAACTGGCATAAGGTTTTTTTTATTTAAAAGGAGACAATTTACTTGAGTATTGCGACAAATACAAAACTATATAAAGAAACCCACTAATTACATAAATACTTCATAACTAACTAATAAATCATGTCAATAATAATAACACAGCTCAGTGGAACAAAGTAATAGCCCTCAACCATCGAAAGCATAAATTTATACATATTAATGTGTGGCTTAATAATTGACATCAGGAAATCAAACATGATCCACAAATGTTGAAGTTTTATCTCAAATTCTTGCCAGATAATTACCATACACCGTCTGTTACTGTTTTGTTCCTAATATTTTCATGTGTCCAAGGTTTCCAATGTTCGTTCATTTGAGATGTGCATGATGTCCTGAAAAGAACAGATGCCATTGGAGGTTAGTTTACAGTAGTGCATAGCAGAGGTCATTGGTTTCAGCTTGCGCAGAAAACAAAAGACAGCTAATTTGTGGAATGTGGTCCTAAAAACTTGTTGGACATAGTGAATCCTGTACCATGAAAAGGAATTTAAATAAATCAGTTGCCATTTGAGGCAATGGCCTTGACGATGGTCACTTTTCCCTGTAGTTTTTCTTTGGCTTTTGGCATGTTGGCTTTTTCACCTTTTTTTGAGTTCTGAATGTATGCTCTAAGAATGGCTCCTTCACATGACAATCTTGTGTTTTTTTTTTTAACTGAAAATGTGTTGCTGGAAAGGCGCAGCAGGTCAGGCAGCATCCAAGGAACAGGAGAATCGACGTTTCGGGCATCAGCCCTTCTTCAGGAATGAGGAAAGTGTGTCCAGCAGGCTAAGATAAAAAGGTAGGGAGGAGGGACTTGGGGGAGGGGTGTTGGGAATGCGATAGGTGGAGGGAGGTCAAGGTGAGGGTGATAGGCCGGAGTGGGGTGGGGGCGGAGAGGTCAGGAAGAAGATTGCAGATTAGGAAGGCGGTGCTGAGTTCGAGGGATTTGACTGAGACAAGGTGGGGGGAGGGGAAATGAGGAAACTGGAGAAATCTGAGTTCATCCCTTGTGGTTGGAGGGTTCCCAGGCAGAAGATGAGGTGCTCTTCCTCCAACCGTCGTGTTGCCATGGTCTGGCGATGGAGGAGTTCAAGGACCTGCATGTCCTTGGTGGAGTGGGAGGGGGAGTTGAAGTGTTGGGCTACGGGGTGGTTGGGTTGGTTGGTCCGGGTGTCCCAGAGGTGTTCTCTGAAACGTTCCACAAGTAGGCGGCCTGTCTCCCCAACATAGAGGAGGCCGCAGCGGATGCAACAGATGGTGTGTGTGGAGGTGCAGGTGAATTTGTGGCGGATATGGAAGTGTCTCTTAGGGCCTTGGAGGGAGGTAAGGGGGGGGGGGGGGGGAGAAGAGGTGTGGGTGCAAGTTTTGCATTTCTTGCGGTTGCAGGGGAAGGTGCCGGGAGTGGAGGTTGGGTTGGTGGGGGGTGTGGACCTGACGAGGGAGTCACGGAGGGAGTGGTCTTTTCGGAACGCTAATAGGGACATATTTCCCTCCCCGCCCCTGGTGGTGGGGTCCGTTTGGAGGTGGCGGAAATGACGGCGGATGATATGTTGGACATGGAGGTTGGTGGGGTGGTAGGTGAGGACCAGTGGAGTTCTGTCCTGGTGGCGGTTGGAGGGGCGGGGCTCAAGGGCGAAGGAGCAGGAAGTGGAAGAGATGCAATGGAGGGCATCGTTGACTACATCCGGGGGGAAATTGCGGTCCTTGAAGAAGGAGGCCATCTGGGTGGTACGGTTTTGGAACTGGTCTTCCTGGGAGCAGATGCGGTGGTGACGAAAGAATTGGGAATATGGATGGTGTTTTTACAGGGGGCAGGATGGGAGGAGGTATAGTCTAGGTAGCTGTGGGAGTCGGTCGGTTTATAAACTATTTTCCCCGCCCCCCCCCCCCGACGTAGTCGACGATGCCCTCCACCACATCTCTTCCACTTCCTGCTCCTCCGCCCTTGAGCCCCGCCCCTCCAACTGCCACCAGGGCAGAACCCCACTGGTCCTCACCTACCACACCACCAACCTCCATGTCCAACATATCATCCGTCGTCATTTCCGCCACCTCCAAACGGACCCCACCACCAGGGGCGGGGAGGGAAATATGTCCCTATTAGCGTTCCGAAAAGACCACTCCCTCCGTGACTCCCTCGTCAGGTCCACACCCCCCACCAACCCAACCTCCACCCCCGGCACCTTCCCCTGCAACCGCAAGAAATGTAAAACTTGCGCCCACACCTTTCCCCCCCCCCCCCCCACACCCCTTACCTCCCTCCAAGGCCCTAAGAGACACTTCCATATCCGCCACAAATTCACCTGCACCTCCACACACACCATCTGTTGCATCCGCTGTGGCCTCCTCTATGTTGGGGAGACAGGCCGCCTACTTGTGGAACGTTTCAGAGAACACCTCTGGGACACCCGGACCAACCAACCCAACCACCCTGTAGCCCAACACTTCAACTCCCCCTCCCACTCCACCAAGGACATGCAGGTCCTTGAACTCCTCCATCGCCAGACCATGGCAACACGACGGTTGGAGGAAGAGCGCCTCATCTTCTGCCTGGGAACCCTCCAACCACAAGGGATGAACTCAGATTTCTCCAGTTTCCTCATTTCCCCTCCCCCCACCTTGTCTCAGTCAAATCCCTCGAACTCAGCACCGCCTTCCTAATCTGCAATCTTCTTCCTGACCTCTCCGCCTCCAGCCTATCACCCTCACCTTGACCTCCCTCCACCTATCGCATTCCCAACACCCCTCCTCCAAGTCCCCCCTCCTACCTTTTTATCTTAGCCTGCTGGACACACTTTCCTCATTCCTGAAGAAGGGCTGATGCCCGAAACGTCGATTCTCCTGTTCCTTGGATGCTGCCTGACCTGCTGTGCTTTTCCAGCATCTGCAGTCCTCACTTTCTCCTTGTGTTTTTTAAAAAACGGTTATGCTCAGCTACAACAGTGTAAGCTTTTGCTTTTCCTTCTGACTTTATTTGGTACGGAGAGATTATTAATTTGGGGTAGACAGTGTCATAGTAGTAATGTCATTGTACTAGTAATAAAATGCTCTAAGGATTTAAAGGGGACGTAATTCCACCAGGGAAGCTGGTGGATTTAAGTTGAGTGAATAAATCTGGAATTGAAAATCAGTCTTGGCAATGATGACCAAGAAACTATCTTCGATTATGATAAATGATCAGACAGGGGGTGGTGGTTTAAATATAATTTCAGGGAAGGAAGTCCTGTCTTTTCCAAATCCACAAACTGTATCTGAAGTAATGTGGCAAACCACTCTGTTATAGGGCAATACGGGATGGTCAGCAAATACTGACCTTAACAATGGTGCTCACATCCCATGAAATAATTTTTTAAAAAATCAGTGTTTGTTGCAGCATACCCTCTTTGTTTTCATTTGAGAGTCTTCCCAATTTGTATGCTAGTCATTGTTGCAGAGAACAGATGTGTTATTGACTTGCAAAAAATTTCACTCCCTTTCTGTGCTTTTGATTATTTTCCTGCTTTCCTTTTTGGTGTTTTACACCATCACCCTGCTTAATCTGAAAGATAAATAGGCCAATAGAGGAGGGGATTGAATGTGTGAAGTTGTGTATGATTATGTTTTAAAATAGATTAGTACTTTCGACAATCTCCATTCAACACTTAAGGTTGCCATTCCTCAAGTACCTGAATATTGCTAATTGGGCATGCTTCTCAGAATTGCTAGGAATATAATCTGTGCTATTTTGACATCCCTCGTTCTGCAGAGACAGTAGCTAATAAGAATAGTATGTTATCCCTCTGCCAGCTTTGTGATACTACACAAAGGTGTTTGGGTTTCACGGCTCATGTCATTTCTAAGCAGTGTTTGGCAAGTCCTTCATATTAAAGGAAATCTACATCACTGATGCACAGGACAGAATGACTTTAGTTATTGAGAAATGGCATTTTGTCAGAAAATTTTGTAAAAGGTTTCTTTTGGAAACAGCTGGCAGATTTCACCAATTTTGTAAACCTGAGAGTTTGAGGGAACATTTAACACTTTTTAAGTAACAGTTGGTGCTGGTGAGTTCCTTTTGTTCTCCCTGTGGCAAAATAAGTTTTGGTGTTGAATGAAGTCTTCATTTTGGACAAGAGAATTGTGACTTGGAATAGATGAGGGGCATTTACTAAATCTGAACTTTGAACATTTTTTCTCCATGAAAAATGCTTTGGATTTTCGCTTTTTAACTTTTATGAAGCTGTGTCAAATGTTTCGGAGACATTGAATTGCTGAGCAAGTTGTTTTTCAATCCCTGCATGCCATTGCAGTTTGGGTTTCATTATTCATTTTGTGCTTGGAAGATAACCAGAAGGAGCACTGAACCGGAATTCCTAATGTCATTTAAATGCTTATTGCTGCCAGAGATTTTGGCTTGAGAAGCCCTCAGGATGAAGAAATGGGAATTCTCTTGTTTTTAGAGGCAGCTAAGTTTTTAAGATAACCTAGTCGAGTACAGTGGCATTTTGTGAAGATCAATATGTGCAATGCATCATTTCAAATGATTTGAGTTTACAGTTTACCAGGAGGGGAAATGGTGACAAAATGTCACCAAGCTGCACTTTCACAACTGGTGGTCATTGTGGGATATAACGTGTGTGTCACATTAATTACAGAAATTCAATGCAGTCTTGGCAAGTGCCAGTGGTATGCTTGTGAGCTAATCTAGTTTTATGCAGCCTTGAGAATGTGATGAGCTGTGCTTCATGTTGGAGGGTGGCGGAGGAGAGAGACATCAGAGATTCTGGCCCTCTTCCAGAAATTAATTACTTTTGACACATTTCCCACAATTTTCTGGCATCCTAACATTCCTTTTTAATTTTATACCAGTGTTGATCAGGATCTATTGCAGAAATGTTAGATATAGTAATAAAATAGTTCCAGAGACTTAAAGCTGTAAGGTTTTCAAACTTAAGGACATCCAAAGAATTGGAGTCTCCCAATTTTCAAATGTGTGTAAAACCTGAAAACTACTACATTTTAGAATGCAACACTTTTTTTTGAAAGGTAAGAAATATAAAATGAAAATGTTTCTGTAAATGTTAAATTTTATGCTTTATATGATCGTGTGTGTGATGTGAATTTTGAGTCGATGGTCTATAAAATGTTAAGTTCAAAGGGAGAAAATTTTAACTATTTGTACTCAACTACCTTCAGCACAGTTTTTTTTTCCTTTTTTTTTGGGGGGGATACAGAAAAGACTTCCAAGGATGTAGCAGAGATTGGAGGGTTTGAGCTAAAAGGAGAGACTGAATAGGCTGGTGCTTTTTCCCCAGAGCATCAGAGACTGACGGGTAATGATTTTATAAACCTTTTTTTTTATAAACCTGTATGGATAGGGTAAATAGCCAAGGTCTCTTCCCCAAGGTGGGGGAGTCCAAAATTAAAGGACATAAGTTTAAGGATGGGAGAGATTTAAAGGGGACGTAAAGGGCAACTTTTTCTTGCAGACGGTGTGTGTATGGAATGAGCTGTTAGAGGAATTGTTGGAGGCAAGTACAATACAACATTTAAAAAGCATCTGAATTGGTGCATAAATAGGATGGGTTTAGAGGGTTGTGGGCCAAATGCTGGCAAATGGGATTGGGATCTCTGGTTGGCATGGATGAATTGGATCGAAAAGTCTGTTTCTGTGCTCTACAATTGTCTGGCTTTGGCTCTGACCCTTTCCCCTGCCCTGCCCTCGCCTTGATACCACTTTTTTTTTTCTTCGGGAACAAACCGAACCAAAAGCAAGTGCTTTTAGCGCTTTTATGATTGGTCTTGCTGCTGTGGAGCAACACACTATGTGCTACCCACTGAGTTACCAGATGTGTCCATTTTTAATTCTACTATATGACTTGCAATGTTTTTTTCCCACCAATTAATGCAGTATTGCTTTTAATGTTAGTGACTTATTTTTAAGTGGAAAGAGTACAGAATGCTGCACCTGTTTTATATCTTAGTTCAAATTGTGTGTTGATTTTCCAGGTGAACAATGTCTGAAATAATCAAACCTAGGCTTTAGTACTGACTACTGTATGAACCTATGGTTCACTTGAAAGTTGTGGTTTTCATGAATGCAAATACAACTGCAAGTGAGCACTCTGTGTAATCAGTTGCAATAGGGCCGCGACCAAGTGGCCTAATAATTGTAAGTTTGTAATAACCCACTCCACTGCCCACCTGTCTGCCTGCCCAAATCCTATCCTGTCACTTCCAACCACCAGCAATGAGGGTGGTGCAATAACGGCCAATCATGGGCACTAGAATGCCACTTTAGCCTGGAACATTTTGTTCCAATGCTAATGAAGTCCTGGTCTCTAATTCTGGAAACCTTGTTGCCACCTTGGCAGTTGGGTAACCGGCATGCTACACCTGGTAGCTGCCTGAAACTCAGTAACGCCCACCCCATTATCCCCATCCAAAAAGATGGCTGAGCTATGGCACTCTCCGAAGGTTGTGGTTTCTAGATTTTCAACACCGATCTCTGGAGTGGTACTGAAGGCAGATTTGCTTTTATTGGAGATTCTGACTGTCTGATGAGACAAGAAAACAAGACACTGCCTGTCTTTTCAAGTGATGTGGAAGAACCCTGGCATTGTTTGATCAAAAGCAAGGCATCCGGCACTTATTTCTCAAGCTTGCACCTAAAAATACAACACTTGTATACTTCAGTGCTATTTGCTGAGAGCATATTGGCTGGCACATTTTGTTCCATCAATGACTGCACTACAATACTACAATAGTACTTTGTTACCTGGAGAGTGCTTTAGGACACCCTGAGGCATTGAAAGGTGCTGTAGGTAACTCTTGGTTCTGAAGTTCCAAAAACATGGCATTTCTTGTTGAAATTTAATATAATCCTCAGTGCAGCCTCTATATGCCATAATGTGTTTCCGTTTCCTCCTTTGTCTCACCCAATCCAATCTTTTTTTTTTCTTTTCTGATTTGAGCGTTATGAACTTCTTGCATAAAGCTTCAGTCAGATTGGTTTGCTTAAACCAGCTTATTAGCAACTTTAAAGGAAAGCTAAAAATATCATGTCACCTACAATCATAGAATGGCTGCAGCACTGTGTGTGTTAGGCCTTCACGTCCATGGTAAGCATCTGCAAGAGTAAGTCCCATTCATTTGGTCGTTTCCATGTCACCATGAGCATTCGTTCTCTACAAATAATTCTTAGTTTGCCTTTTTTTATAAAAGGCCTCTGTGTTAAATTGTCCCCACCACGTTCCTCAGGCAGTGCAACTACTAGCTGCATTAAAAAAATGTTTTCCTTTGTATCACCACTTCGTTTGTTTTTTCACCTTCTTCATCAATGTCCGCTGGTGCTTGATTATTTATTCCAGTTGGGCAGATATTTCACACAGACCTGGAACCATTCCTGTGAATTTTATCTGCATACATTCAATACTTTCACATCCTCCTTAGCTTTTTGTGCACAGTCCCTGAAGTAGGATTTGAACTTTGAACATGGCAACTGCAGATGTGATACTGTTGCCAACAGAGCCACAGCTGACACACTATGTATTTGTATTTAAGACCAATCCCAACTTACCTCTTCTACACAAATACTTGCACACTTTTAAAATGGCAAGTAAGTTTTGAGTTTACATGGGCACTGAGAGCTCTCTATTAAAACTCCAGTAAATGCATTTAGTATCTCCTGGATAGTATCTCCTGTCTTTATCCTTCTTTTGGTTTACAACTACATGCAAAGCCAGGATTTACCAGGCAAATGAAGGAGTCATTAAAATCATGGTTCTTTAAGACAAGATCATAATCTTAGAACATAGAACATAGAACATAGAACATAGAACATAGAACATAGAACATAGAACAATACAGCACAGAACAGGCCCTTCGGCCCACGATGTTGTGCCGAACTTCTAACCTAGATTAAGCACCCATCCATGTACCTATCCAAATGCCGCTTAAAGGTCGCCAATGATTCTGACTCTACCACTCCCACCGGCAGCGCATTCCATGCCACCACCACTCTCTGGGTAAAGAACCCACCCCTGACATCTCCCCTATACCTTCCACCCTTCACCTTAAATTTATGTCCCCTTGTAACACTCTGTTGTACCCGGGGAAAAAGTTTCTGACTGTCTACTCTATCTATTCCCCTGATCATCTTATAAACCTCTATCAAGTCACCCCTCATCCTTCGCCGTTCCAAGGAGAAAAGGCCTAGCACTCTCAACCTATCCTCGTACGACCTACTCTCCATTCCAGGCAACATCCTGGTAAATCTTCTCTGCACCCTCTCCAAAGCTTCCACATCTTTCCTAAAGTGAGGCAACCAGAACTGCGCACAGTACTCCAACTGTGGCCTAACCAAAGTCCTGTACAGCTGCAACATCACTTCACGACTCTTGAATTCAATCCCTCTGCTAATGAACGATAATACTCCATAGGCCTTCTTACAAACTCTATCCACGTGAGTGGCAACCTTCAAAGATCTATGTACATAGACCCCAAGATCCCTCTGTTCCTCCACCTGACTAAGAACCCTACCATTAACCCTGTATTCCGCATTCTTATTTGTTCTTCCAAAATGGACAACCTCACACTTGGCAGGGTTGAGCTCCATCTGCCACTCCTCAGCCCAGCTCTGCATCATATCTAAGTCCCTTTGCAGCCGACAACAGCCCTCCTCACTGTCCACAACTCCACCTATCTTCGTATCATCTGCAAATTTACTGACCCACCCTTCGACTCCCTCATCCAAGTCATTAATAAAAATTACAAACAGCAGAGGACCCAGAACTGAACCCTGCGGAACTCCACTTGTAACTGGGCTCCAGGCTGAATATTTACCATCTACCACCACTCTCTGCCTTCGACCGGTTAGCCAGTTTTCTATCCAATTGGCCAAATTTCCCTCTATCCCATGCCTCCTGACTTTCTGCATAAGCCTACCATGGGGAACCTTATCAAATGCCTTCCTACAATCCATGTACACTACATCCACTGTTCTACCCTCATCCACATGCTTGGTCACCTCCTCGAAGAATTCAATAAGACTTGTAAGGCAAGACCTACCCTTCACAAATCCGTGCTGGCTGTCCCTAATCAAGCAGTGTCTTTCCAGATACTCGTAAATCCTATCCCTCAGTACCCTTTCCATTACTTTGCCTACCACAGAAGTAAGACTAACTAATCTTGTGTTCTTTATGTTGTGTGCACTCTTTGAAGAAAAGTTTATCTTATTGCATGCTGCATGTTATTCTGCCCTAGTGGCAATCTGCACAGTGCAGTAAATTATGACCATCTTATCATTACATTGTAAATCCAGTTGATTGCGAAGATAAAAGCCGTTCGACAATAGCAGTATGTGGGGAATAAATCAGTGAGTTATCTAATGCTTGTTACTTTAGGTTATAGAATGCTCAGAGATGGAGTGAATTGCTGCTGTTTAATTTTCTTCTGGATATTTACACCTTGGCATTTTTAAAGCGTTTTTGTAACATTGTAACATTTTTAGAAATCGTAGATTAGCCCAATACGTTGTGTATGTACGCTGTCTAGCTCTACCAAGCATTTTTCTGTCAATCCAGATAAGATCAATAAATCAGTTGATGGGGTATGGCTGAGAAGGAGGATTGTTTATTATGTGACAGATTTTGTAATGTCAATAAAAAGGTTGCCTTCAGTGCTTATTTGAACATGAATCTTTCCCTATATTTTTGGTACTCACCTGCCCTTGTGGCTTTATTTTGAGATTATTGCATTGGAATAGAAATCAGCAGCTTCATTGCTGTAGACTTCTGCCAACCTGGAGCCTGTCTGAAACTTATCACACTCCTACACTATCACTAGTGACACTGATATTAAGTGGATTGAGGAGACAGCCATCCTCCAGGGATAAGCTGGATTTGAATCTAGTGTCAGATTTAAAGTGAGATGTTGTACTCTCTGTAACACACCCACTTCATATGATTTTTGAGTTAATTTTTTAAACCACCTCCAATATAGCTCACTCTACACCTCCCTAAGCATCCCAACCCCAAATTTATTTTTTTTGAGTTCTGTGTTTAGGATTTCGATGTTAACATTGGAGCATGGGAATAGGCCATTCAGCCAATAGTGCCTCCCCTGCCATTTTAGCTAGTGGCTGATCATCATTTTAATGCCACTTTACCACACTATTGTCATGTCTCTTAATACCATTGGTCTCCAGAAATTTCTTGCTTTTTCTGACTTGAATCTACTTAATCCATAGCCCTTTAGAGGGTGGTGAATCTTTGGCATTCTCATCAGTCTCAAATAGCACTTTTTCCCTGTCCGGAGACTATGTACCTTGGTTCTGAAGTCACCAGCTAGGGAAATATCCCATCTGTCTTCACAAGCCACATCCTGTAAGAATTTTAAGTTTCAATGTAATGACCTCTCCTCCTTTTGGCCCAGTATTCCCTGAAGTTTCAATTTCCTCAGTCTGTCTCTCTGTGTCTCTCTTTTGTAAGGAAAGAACTGGAAGAGTTGACTTGAGGGCAGCTGTTTTGAAGGTAAATCCACATCTGACCTGTAGGAGTTTTTAAAGACCAGTTGATCAGAGTTCAGGGCCAGCATGGTGAGCATAAAAGATAAGGAAGGTAAGGTTGGGAACCTTGGATAATGAGAGATGTACTTTTCGTTGAAAAGACAAAGGAAGCATATATCTGGCTTAGGAAACAGAAATCAAAGCCCTTGAGTACAAAGGAAGCAGAAAAGAACATGAAAGAGAAATTAGGGTTAGAAGGGGCCATAAAATATCACTTGAGTAGGGTTTAAGGAGAATCCGAAGGCATTTTATATGTATAAAGAGCAAGAGGGTAACAAGGGATAGGGTAGGATCACTTGCTGACAAAGGAGGGAATTTATAGATTGAGGCCAGAAGAAGTGGGTGAGGTCCTTGATGAGTATTTCAGTGGTATCCACCAAGGGGAAAGACATGGATGATCAGATTAGAGAGGGGCTTGTTGATGCTCTAAGGCATGTCAAATATTAAGGAGGAGGAGGAATTGGGTGTCTTCAGAAACATTTAAGATAAACCACTCCCCCAGGGCCTGATGGAATCTATCCCAGAAAACTGAAGGAGGTAAGGGAGAAGACTATTGAGGCCTTGACAGAGATCCTTGTTTCCTCTTTAGCCACAGACAAGGTCCCTGAAGACTGCAGAATCGTTAATGTTGTTCCTTTTTGTTCAAGAAGGGCAACACTGATAATACAGGGAATTGTGAAGTACATCAGTGCTGGGAAATTAATGGAGAAGACTCTTGAGACAGGATTTGTATTTTGGAGAAGAATGAACCTGTTAGGGATACTCTGCATCCCTGCTGTCAATTGTACAGTATTTACACAAATTTAAGAGGTTTAAATTGCTTAGAGTTCCTGGTATTAATACTTTAAAGGGACTCTGACTGACTATTACTTCCACTGTCCTGGAAAGAAAGGACTTTACTTTCCATCATTTTTTAAAATAAAAATGAACAACTTTATTTTTTAAACAAAGCTTATTTTTAAACCTTTTATCTTGTGTTTGTTGATTTTTATCCAGAATATTACATGCCAAATGGACATGGCAGTTGCATTGCTTGGTATAGATGACATTGCAATGGTGGGGGCGTGTCCTGGCATTGGGGCTTGAGGAGATCTTTAGAACTTGTCTTTCAAAATGTTGCCTTGTGTAGACTAAGGCTCGTGATGTCTGAGGTACCATGAACCACAGCTCTTTAAAACGCTGACCTGACTCCATGAAAATTACAGAGGACTGTTTGTCTTTGCTGTGGAGCTGGCCAGGTTGGGAGCGCATGGTGTAGTCTCATAACTTGAAGCAGTCCATGTCCTCTCAAGATACTCCTGAGATTTGGGAATCTCCAAATTGGGACTAAGCTGCCAGTTTAGTTTTAAAGAGCTCCTAAGTCATCCTGACTTGATCCAGACCTAAATCCTTGTATCGAGACTGTCTATGTTGGGTCCTAGACTGGCAATGCCTTTTTTTTTTGTTTTGTTTAAAAATTTTAATTTTTTGTACTTTCAAATCCATCTTTAATGGCACCCCTTCACAATCTAGGATAGAAGTTCGGCACAACATCGTGGGCCGAAGGGCCTGTTCTGTGCTGTATTGTTCTATGTTCTATGTTCTATCCCTACACAAAATGTATGCTGTTTTAATAATAGTGTGTATGTAAAGTGATGCTATGCCAAAGGAGCCTAGGCCTGAAATTTTTTGTTCTGTTTCTCTTTTAGTCACAAGTAGGGGTGACATGAAGTCAGGGATGGGTGGAGTACTCGTCCTGACTGTGTCTTTTTTTCCTGTTGATTTTACGATCCTCTCCTTGTTTTTTTTCTGACCTAAGACTGGAGCACAGTCTGGGTTTGAAGGAGCTATGAAGGAGGGGGTGCATAGGGTGAGTGCCCCCTATGGGCAGGGGGAAGAGTCTTCCATTCAAGGTTTTATAGTTGGTTTTCTTTAGAGTTTTTTTTTTGGTAGTAATAGTTGTTTATAGTTATGATAGAGTAGTTTCGGTGTATATATAGTTTTTCGATTCTGAGTCTTTATTTACTTATGTTCAGTGCTTTGTAAGCAGTGTTCTCCCTCTGAGGGGTTCAATGGTGTCTGAAAGGAAATATGGCTAAGTGTCTTATTAAATGGTGCACCTGGAATATTAAAGGAAGTCATTCGCCTGTTTAAAAGGAAAAAAAAAGTGCTTTCTAGCCTTAAGAGGGAAATGGTTGATATTGCTTTGTTGCAGGAAACCCACTTTGATGATGAGAAATACCTGAAATTACAACAGAGGGGTTATGACCGGGTATTCTTTTCATCCTTTACTACTAAAAGTAGGGGAGTGGCAGTACTTATCCAGAAAAATTTTCTGTTCACATTATTAGAGCAGGTGAAAGATGAGAATGGACGGTTTGTGATGCCTAAAGCCCTGATACATGGGGAGGAAGATGGCATTTTAAATGTCTACTGTCCTCCAGTGCATCCCCTCAAATTTTTGATTAGTGCTTTCTCTAAGTTTGAGTGCTTTTGGAACACGGCACATTTATTACAGAGGGGGATTTTAATTCTTTTGGATCGGACAGTGGACAGGATGCCTTGTGGGCCCCCAACTATTTCTTCGCAGGCCAAGCAGGTGGTTGCTTTGAATTCAATACTGACACAAAACACAAAGAAAACTTGCTTTTGCGAGACAGATGCTGTTCGAATATGGGGATAGGCCAGGGAAGTATTTAGCGTACTTGACGAGGAAAAAGCGTGCTCCCCAATCCATTATTGCAATCAGACAGTGCTGGGGTCCTTGCATACGATGCTAAAAAGATTAATGAGGCTTTCGGAGCTTTTACTCTGAATTGTATCGATCTGAAGGTTGCGAAGACAGGAGGGCTAAAATGGAGACCTTTTTTAAGAACCAGGACCTCCCCAGGGGTAACCTTGGAACAGGGTCTCCCCTTAATGCCCCTTGACCGTTCCGGAAATACAGGAGGCAGCTAGGCAGCTTCAGAGTGGGAAAGTGCCTGGCCCTGATGGTCTTCCAGGTGAGTTTTATAAGGCGTTTATAGGGATTCTGTCAGGGCCTATGTTGGAGATTTAAATCACTCCTATATGCATGAATGTCTACCACCTTCTTTGAGAGAAGCTAATATTTCCTTCCTTCCTTCCTTAGGAAGGGAAAGGTTCTGAGGATTGTGCCTCATACAGGCCCATCTCTGTATTAAATTCGGATTTCAAGATTCTGTCGAAGATCCTGGCGCTGAGAATGGAAAGGGTGTTGCCCCATATTGTTAAAGAGGGCCACACAGGCTTTATAAGGGGTTGTAGATCCTCTAATAATAATAAAACGTTGCTGAATGTGGTCCAAGCATGTCAGCAACGATCAATTCAGGGGTTGGTGATTTCCTTCGATGCAGAGAAAGCATTTGACCCGGGGTGGAATGGCCATTTTTCTTTACGTCTTAGAACAGTTTGGGTTGGTGGAGTCTTTGCTAGGTGGGTGGAGGTTTTATATTACCACCCTTTTTCCCGCGGTCATCACCAACTGGGTGAAGTCTGGGAATTTTATGATTGGTAGGGGTAGTCGGCAAGGCTGCCTCCTCTCACTGTTGCTTACGTTAGTGATTGGCCTCTGCCAGCGGCTCTTTCGTCAGAACGTCCACATAACTGCTCTGGAAGTGGGAATGAGGACACACAAGATTACACTATATGCGGATGATGTCCTTCTATTTTTATCAAACCCGATGACCTCTCTACGCCATTTGATGCAACGTATCAATTCATTTGGGGCTATTTCAGGATATAAGATTAACTTTAACTTTGCAAAATTGGAGGCTATGCCTTTGGGGAACCTTAAGGATGTGTCAGAAGTTGAAGGTGGCCCTAAGTTCCCTTTTAAGTGGTCACGGGCAGGGTTCTGGTACCTAGGCATTTTCATTACCCCCAGGTTTGATCTGTTATGTTGGACTAACTTTGCTCACTTGCTCGACAATATTAGGTGACGTCTCCAGAGATGGGAGGCTCTTCCAATTTCATGGCTGGGCTGAATATCAATCATTAAGATGAATGTTCTTCCTCGTTTGCTTTATCCCATGCGTACGCTTCCCATAATGTTTCCCGGGTCAACGCTGCGGAAGCTTATGGGGTGGTTTTGGTTGCTTTGTCTGGCATCGTGGGCTGCCCCTCATCAAACTTACTAAATTACAGTTGCCTCAAGGAGGGGGAGGGGTTGATTTCCCAGACATCAGAAAGTATCAGTTGAGTTCCCTGCTGTCTTTTACGATTGGGTAGGTAACGATCCCAACTCCATATGGCTGGATATTGAGGCCCCCAAGCAAAGTGCCCTCTTAATTAACCTGTTGTTCATGGATAAAATGAGGACAGTTATGGACCATTGCCGGAACCCTATTGTCATTCGTACAGTCAAGACATGGAGGGCGATGCGTCAGAGGTGAGGGTTGCTTATCCAATACTTCGCCACTTGCACCTATAGTTGGCATGCCAGGGTTCCTACCAGGAATGTTGGACTCAGGGTTCAAATTATGGGCAGCGAGAGGAGTTTCTAGTTTGGGAGACTTGTTTGAGGGGGAGGTCATGATGTCTTTTGAGCAACTGAGCTGCAAATACGGGTTACCCAGCAGAGACCTTTTCTGTTTTTTTTTCAGGTAAGGGATTTCATCCAGAAAAAGACTACGCTCCTCACTAAGTCCTATAAACCCGATACAGAGAGGTTGTTGCTACGCTCCACAAGCACCCTTTCGGTTAGTGCCCTCTATTGACTGCTGGCTGGCAGGGCCAGGCAGGATATTAACCGGTTATGAGAGGTCTTGGAGCAAGAGCTAGGAGTGGAGATCTCTTCTAAAAGATGGGAGAATACTCGAAAGATCTCTATTTGTAATAGGACATGGGCTATGCAGTTTAAAAATTCTGCACAGGACTCGTCTGACGAAGTTTAAAAAAGGGGCATCTTCAGTGTGCCCCAAATGTAAAATAAGTGCAGGTACTCTTACTCATTGCTTCTGGACATGCTACAGGCTTAGTGATTACTAGAGCGCTGTGGCGGGAAAGATAGGGAGGGTATTGAGGACAAGTCAAAGTAGACCCGCTATCTCTCCTCTTAGGTCTACCAAATTTACCATCTTTAGACGGGTATTTAATATTAACTATTTAATATTCTTGCATTCTGTGCACGGAAGAATATTCTGATGGACTGGGTGTCTGAGAACCCACCGGGCTTGCTGGGATGGCAGAAATTAATTATGGACCACACTCCCTTGGACTTTTTTACAAACCTGGTGCACCACACAACAGACATGGCAGCCCTACCTGAGTTATTTGGAAACTGATTTGTCAGCTAACTTAACTAGGGTGTTTGGTTAACCAGGATGGTTAGATTTGTCAAGCCTTGGGCCCTGGAGTGGGTCTCCTGAGTTAATACAGGTATATATACAATGCTCCCGTTCCTCTGTTTGGGAGCTTTGCGCCGAGCATAGCTGTTCTGAATTTTTTTTTTCTGTTTGCTTTTCTTTCTTTTTGGTATTGCTTTGCACAGTATTAGGGTTTGTTTTGTATTAGAGGGTAGGTTAATAGTTAGGAGACAGTAGTTGTATTGTTTTTGTTTGTTTTCTTTTTATTATACTGATATTTGTTATTGATTGTATTTTTCAATTTTATATGTTTGTAAAGTTGAAAAAAATTTGCTAATGAATATATTTACAAAAAAAATTCTCCTTTTTAAAACTTACTCCTTTGAACCAGACTTGTAATGTATTATCCTATTATCGCCGTATGTGGCAAATTGTTTCTGCTAAGTTTCTTGTGCAATGTCTTAAGATGTTTTACTACATCGAAGGCTTTCGAGAAATATAAATTGTTGGGTCTTCAGCTGGTCACGGAAGTATTTAGAATTTCTCACGGCTGTTTGTTTTATTTCCTGTTGCCTTTCTGAGTTATCATTTTTGAAAATCCTTTTGATCTCCAGATCTTCCATTTCATTAAAATCGTTGGCAATCATGGAATTTTTCTACACGGTCTAGTTTCCTTTGGAAAAGAATTTAGTTCTCAGATTTTACTTGTGGTTTCCTACCTCCCTTGGATTTGAATTTGTATATGACCTGTAGAAAGAAAAGTGGTCATTGTTGATTGATTGACATGATTTGGAGATGCCGGTGTTGGACTGGGGTGTACAAAGTTTAAAAATCACACAACACCAAGCTATAGTCCAACAGGTTAAAAGTGGAACTCTTTTGAGCTGGTCTGTTTTGGAAGCCTAAAAATCTCTCCCCTTTCCTCCTCTCCCTTGGTTTCAGAATTGCCTCAGACGGACTATCTACAAGTGGCAGAAGCAACATGGTTGGCCCTGAATGTTGTGTCCAATGGCCATTCATCAACCAGTTCTCAGACAATTGGAGTGACAAAGATAGCAAAATCAGTGATCGCTCCCCTAGCCCAACATAATGTTTCTGTATTCCTATTGTCAACCTACCAGACTGATTTCATACTGGTGAGCACAATATCTGTCTTTCTCAACATCTTTTTTCATGTGACTCCTGCAGCAGGTGGTACTGAACCACAACGTAATATTGAGGGAATGTCTGCTTGCGGACATGTTAGTTTACTTGGAGTGCAAGTGTTTCTCTCAGGTGTACAGTATCATGATCGTGTCGTACACACAATACTAGTGTTATCTAACTTGATGCCTTGGGTTTAATAGCTTTCATGATCTGTACCTGCTTTATCATTAAAGCATGCCCTTTTAGAAATTGCTGTAAAGTTTCTTATTATCGAGGATAATGATCTAGTCAGCCAACATGATATTAGTGTAAATTGATTCAGGGGTGATGCTGTCTCAGGTATACATTTGCAAGAAATTATCTTGGATGTTCATGTGAAAATAGGTATCAAATTATTCATTCATAAATTTAGGTTTTCAATGAAAGTAGAAGTTGTCTAAATGTACTAGTATTTGATTAAGACTGACCAGAAAGATGCCCCCACATTTTATTTTATGAATCTGTTAATGTCATAATCTAAAATTTGTTTTTTAACATGGTCCTTTTTCTTTTTAAAGAGGTAGTTTTATTTTGTCTGTAGCTTCAATTAGGCAATTGGTGAGTATCAGTCTGGCTCAGTAGTCAGCACTGCTGCCTCCAGGTGCCAGGGACCTGGATTTGATTCTAGCTTTGGGCAACTGTCTGTGTGAAGTTTGCACATTTTCTCCCAGTGTCTGCATGGGTTTCCTCCCACAGTCCAAAGATGTGCAGGTTAGGGGGATTGGCCATGCTAAATTGCCCATAGTGTCTAGGGATTTGAAGGCTAGGTTGATGATCCATGTGAAATGCAGGGTCACAGGGATATGGTAGGGGGAATGGGATGCTCTTTAGAGGGATAGTGTGAACTTGATGGGCCGAATGGCTTGCTTCCACACTGTAGGGATTCTGAAATATTAAGTAATGCTATAAATTTGAATGCGGCTCTGTTGTGAATTATATACATATAATCATCGTATATTTGATCTAAGAGTACATTTTCCCTCGTAAAAGACCGACCTGTGAAATTGAAGGAAAGTCAAGCAAGTGGTCAGGCCTAGAATGCCAAATTTGGCTGCACCGTCTTGAGATAATTTCTAAGACATCGAAAAAATACTCCATTTACCAGCTGCAACGTAGGGAGAAAAAAATGCATGCTTCTCAAGTTGTATTAATCACTGCTTGGTGTTTATTCTTGGGAATTCCATCCCTTTTTAAAATTATATATGTGGTGTTAGCACCAAGCATTTTTGGGTATGTTATAAATAAGCATGCAGAACTGATCAGGAACAAAAGCCAGCCCACTACATTACAGTGGGTTTTGACCTCTGTACACTGACTCACATCTTAAGCTTGGTCCCTTGATGCAATGATTAAGTTAGATTATCTACAGTGTGGAAACATGCCATTTGGGCCAACAAGTCCACACTGACCCTCTGAAGAGGAACCCACGCAGACCCACTTCCCTCTGACTAAAGCACCGAAAACTCTGTGGGCAACTTAGTATGGCCAATTCACCTAACCTGCACATCTTTGGACTGTGGGAGGAAATTGGAGCACCCAGAGGAATTCCACGCAGACACTGGGAGAATGTGCAAACTCCATACATACAGTTGCCCTGGGTCCCTGGTGCTGTGAGACAGCAGTGCAAGCCACTGTGCCATCCCAAAAGTTAGTACTATGAATTACTATGTTGTGCAGTATCGTGGATTGATGCTTACTGAGACCTGGGATTTGAATATGTGCACATGTATTTCATCTAGAGCCTGTAACACTTCTGTGTGAAATCTATACTGTGTCCTCTGTAAGTTTAATATTCTCTTCACTTTTTATGGTCAGGTACGGGAAAGTGATTTACCAGCGGTTGTTCACACCCTTTCTGAAGAATTCAGTATCTTCAAAGAGGAGAATGGTGAATCAGTCTCAGTGGATTGTAACAATGTCACAAATGGCTTTATAAAACCCAAAACTGGTAAGGTAAAATGGCTTGATTCATAACTGTTGTTTGTCTCATGATGATGAGTACAGGCCACTTGTGAGACTGTCATTTGAATGACGGCTGTAATATCGAAGAATTTGACAATACTTGAGTACTGGATAGGAGTATGGATAAAGGGGAGCCTGTAGATGAGTGTATTTTATTTGGTTTCCAAAAGGCATTCAACAATATGCCACGTCGGTTGTAACACGAGATTACATTGTGTTGGAAGTGGTAAAGGAGCATGAATGAAGGATTGGCTAGAGAACAGGAAACAAAGGGTTGGGATAAATGGGTCATTTTCAGGTTGGCAAACTAATTAATGGAGTGTCAAGGGCTGGACCTCAACTATTTATAATCTGTATTAATGACTTGGTGAAGGGGCTGACCGTTTTATAGCCAGATCTGCTAATCTTGCAAAAGTAGGTAGGAAAATGAATGGATAGTGGGGGGAGAAGAAGAAACTGCAAAGAGATAGAGATGGGTTAAGTGAGTGAGCAAAACTTTGGCTGATGGAGTATTAAACTGGGAAAATGTTAAGTTGTCCACCTTGGCAAGAAGAACAGAAATGCTGAATATTAATCTAAATGGAAAGAATGACTGCAGAATGCTGTGGTACAGTGGAATCTGGATGTACTCATTTGAGATTAACATGCCAGTACAGCAAGTAATTAGCAAGGTAAATGGAATGCTGGGCCTTTATTGCAAGGAGAATGGAGGAAGCAGTCTTTTTTAAGTTATACAGGATATTGAGATGACTGTGGCTAACATACTATGTACAGTTCTGGCCTTGTGCAGGATATGCTTGTATTGGCGGCAGTAACCATTGTTGGTGGCTATTTTTAAAAATAATTCTGTTTCACCAACAAAAACAAATTGTTGGAGAAGCTCAGCAGGTCTGGCAGCATCTGTGGAGAGACATCAGAGTTAACATTTCTGGTCCAGTGATCCATCGCCAGAACAGTTCTAAGGAAGGGTGACTGGACTGGAAATGTTAACTCTTATTTTGTCAACAAAATGCTGCCAAACCTGCTAAACTGCTGCTTTTGCTTCTGATTTGCAGCATCTGCAGTCCTTTCAGGTTTTTATTCTGTTTCATTAATCTCCTTTCAGGAAAAGAATCTGCCATCCTTACCTGGTTTGGTTTACATGTGGCTTAAGATTCACAGCAATGCACTTGGTTCTTAACTGTCCTCTGAACTGACCCAGCAAGCCACTCCATTCACAGGTTAGAGATGGGCAATAAATGCTGGCCCAGCCAGAAAAATTTCATGAATAAATAAAAGTTTTTAGAATAGATTTCATTAGGTCATGGAATGAAGAGGTTTTCTTAGGCGAGAAATGATGTAAGAATGTTTTTTTTCATTCTTTGGATTCAGAAGAAGTTTGGTAGGTTTCATGTTGGGAGGATGTTCTGGAATAATGAATCTGGAAATAAGAGGCACCCCTTTAAAAATAAGGGGTCTCTCTTTTATGTCTTGAAATGAGAAATAAAGTTTCTTTCTTCGAGGGCCATTAGCCTTTGGATAGTTCCATGAATACAGAAGGCAGTGGGAGGTAGGTCATTTTAATATGTTCATGGTTCAGCTGGCAGGATTTTTATACCTACAAGGCAGTTGAGGGCCTTGAAGTACTGGCAGGGAAGTGGATTTACATGGAGATCAATGATGATCTTTGGAGGAGCAGACTTAAGGGACTAAGTGGTCTACTCTAGCTCCTATTTCACACGTTCTTCTACATTCGCAAAACTTTTAGATTGAAGTTAATTTTCCAATTTCAGGCTCAATGTGGTTAAGTTTTTGAAGTGGTGCATTTTATATGGAAGATATAAGGGAAGACATGGTGCTTGATAGATAGGAGGTTGATTGGGTTGGAAGAGCAAAGGAATCTTTGAAGTACAAAATGCAAATCACCGGTTTAAATAAAATAAGCTTTGAATAGAGTTGAAAGGCAGAACCATTTTGTTGAATTTGTACTGAAAGTAAACGACACTTGGAAGTCAGCAGGTAGGATGGTCTAAAAAGGAATGTGGGGGCATTGGTGAAGGACTAAGATTCACAAGAATGATGCCAAAACTGAGAGGATCAAGGCTGAATTGGCTGAAGCTCCTTTGTTTAGAAAAGGGACTTTAGGATTACCTGATAAAAGGGCTTTATACCATCACATTTTTTGATCATCATAGATGTAGAAAGAAGTCTTATTTTCATATGCAGAGAGGAGGGTCAAGACCAGAAGTCATAAGTATATGTTAGTCACTGTTATATACAATAGGTAATTCAGGCAAATTGTCTTTACCCAGAGATCAGTAAGAATGAGAAACTCATTATTACGAGGAACAATTGAAGCAGCTTGCATGGATACATTTAAAAGGAAGCTAGTGAGGGATGGAGTGAGTGGAATAGAAGTTAATCTTACAGGAGTGGAAGGAGGCCTGTGCAGAGAATACATGACCATTCAGGTTGAATGTCTTTCCTTTCTTAGAATTCTGAAGGTCTTAATTTTGTGACCCTTCTGAGGCTGGGTTTGGAGGGGCCAGAAATCCAAGCCAGAGCTGAGCTCTGATTCTCTGTCAACCTAAGAAGTTTCCCAAGCATGACTGGGGAACCGGAGGGACAGTCAAGTAACATTTTTTTTTCTGGCATTGTCAACATTGTGGGTATAAGTGGATACTTGCTACCTCCTGGGGGCCACCAGGTTAATGAAGGTGGTCACTTGTAACCTGTGAGTGATGGGGTAGGTTGTCCATCAAATCCAGAAGCTTCGAGGACCAATAGTGTGGTTGTAGGCAGGAAAGACCAGGCCCTATTCTAAACGATACCTCCCAGAAGGACTTTGCTTCTGCTCAGATTGCTCTGCTGTCTTTAGTTCTTGTCACTTTTGACCTTTGTGAGCACCTTCAGAGCTGCATTCACTTTCAGGCACCTTTGCAATCCCTACTTTCTTCAGCAGTGGAATCTGGGTGATTAAATATTTTGATTGAAACAAGACTTGTGTAACTAGAAGGAATTGGGTCCATTTGCCAATACAGCCCTGTACTATTATCATGGAATGGACAAAAAAAAGAGCTAATTCACTCACCTTTTACATTTTTCTGTGTTAAGAATTTACTGGTTTGTCTTTGAACCTGGCTGTTTTGCTTATGTTTAGACCTGATCAGAAAACGAGTTTCGACAAATAAGTCTCTGCATTTGAGAGTGTTTGTCTAACTGAAATTCAGTTTAAAAGTAGTTTTAAAACAAAATAAAGAGCATGTAGATTTGAGGAATTTTGTAGGCTCTCCTAACTCTGTAAAGGCACCAGTATCAGGGATCACTGCCAGAAATTTGGAGAGGGCAAGCTAGGCAAACAAGACTTTTTGTTTCATGTTTGGGCTTAATTCCAAATTTCATTTAATCCCATGATGGCATCCTCAATCCAATGAATTAAATAGTAATTGAAATTCACTGGAAACTGAAGTTTATTAAAGGTGAGAATAACTATCTATTCATATTATCCAGGGAAGTTATTTGGGTGGAACTGAGAAATAAGAAAGGGATGACCACCTTATTGGGATTATATTATAGACCCCCTGATAGTCAGCGAGAAATTAAGAAACAAACTTGTAAGGAGATCTCAGTAAGAGTAATAGGGTAGTTATGGTAGGGGACTTTAATTTTCCATACATTGACTGGGACTGCCATAGTGTTAAAGGTTTAGATGGAGAGGAATTTAAGTGTGTATAAGACAATTTTCTGATTCAGTATGTGGATGTACCTACTCGAAGGTGCAAAACTTGACCTACTCTTAGGAGGCAGGGCAGGTGACTGAGGTGTCAGTGGGGGAGCACTTTGGGGCCAGTGACCATAATTCTATTAGTTTTAAAATAGTGATGGAAAAGGATAGACCAGATCTAAAAGTTGAAGTTCTAAATTGGAGAAAGGCCAATTTTGACGGTATTAGGCAAGAACTTTCCAAAGTTGATTGGAGGTAGATGTTCGCAGGTAAAGGGACGGCTGGAAAATGGGAAGCCTTCAGAAATGAGATAACAAGAATCCAGAGAAAGTATATTCCTGTCAGGGTGAAAGGGAAGGCTGGTAGGTATAGGGAATGCTGGATGACTAAAGAAATTGAGGGTTTGGTCAAGAAAAGAAAGGAAGGAAGCATCTGTCAGGTATTGACAGAATAGATCGAGTGAATCCTTAGCGTATAAAGAAAATAGGAGTATACTTGAGGGAAGTCAGGAGGGGAAAACGTGGACATGAGATAGCTTTGGCAAATAGAATTAAGGAGAATCCAAAGGGTTTTACAAATATATTAAGGACAAAAGGGTAACTAGGGAGAGAATAGGGCCCCTCCAAGATCAGCAAAGGCCTTTGTGTGGAGCCACAGAAAATGGGGGAGATACTAAATGAGTATTTTGCATCAGTATTTACTGTGGAAAAGGATATGGAAGGTATAGACTGTAGGGAAATAGATAGTGACATCTTGCAAAATGTCCAGATTATGGAGGAGGAAGCGCTGGATGTCTTCAAACGGTTAAAAGTGGATAAATCCCCAGGACCTGATCAGGTGTACCTGAGAACTCTGTGGGAAGCTAGAGAAGTGATTACTGGGCTTCTTGCTGAGATATTTGTATCATCAATAGTCACAGGTGAGGTGCCGGAAGACTGGAGGTTGGCAAACGTGCCACTGTTTTTAAGGGCGGTAAAGACTAGTTAGGGAACTACAGACCGGTGAGCCTTATCTCAGTGGTGGGCAAGTTGTTGGAGGGAATCCTGAGGGACAGGATGTACATGTATTTGGAAAGGCAAGGACTGATTTGGGATAGTCAACATGGCTTTGTGCGTGGGAAATCATGTCTGTCAAACTTGATTGAGTGTTTTGAAGAATTAACAAAGAAGATTGAGGGCAGAGCAGTAGAGGCGATCCATATGGACTTCGGTAAGTGTTCGACAAGGTTCCCCATGGGAGACTGATTAGCAAGGTTAGATCTCATGGAATACAGGGAGAACTCGCCATTTGGATACAGAACTAGCTCAAAGGTAGAAGACAGAAGGTGGTGGTGGAGGGTTGTTTTTCAGACTGGAGGCCTGTGACCAGTGGAGTGCCACAAGGATCGGTGCTGGGACCTCTACTTTTTGTCATTTACATAAATGATTTGGATGCGAGCAGAAGAGGTACAGTTAGTAAGATTGCAGATGACACCAAAATTGGAGGTGTAGTGGACAGCGAAGAGGGTTACCTCAGATTACAAGAGGATCTTGACCAGATGGGCCAATGGGCTGAGAAGTGGCAGATGGAGTTTAATTCCGATAAATGCAAGGTTTTGCATTTTTGGAAAGCAAATCTTATTAGGACACATACACCTTAATGGTAAGGTCCTAGGGAGTGTTGCTGAACAAAGAGACCTTGGAGTGCAGGTTCATAGCTCCTTGAAAATGGAATCGCAGGTAGATAGGATAGTGAAGAAGGCATTTGGTATTCTTTCCTTTATTGGTCAGAGTATTGACTACAGGAGTTGGGAATTCATGTTGCGGCTGTACAGGACATTGGTTAGGCCACTGTTGGAATATTGCGTGCAATTCTGGTCTCCTCCCTATCGGAAAGATGTTGTGAAACCTGAAAGGGTTCAGAAAAGATTTACAAGAATGTAGCCAGGGAGAGGCTGAACAGGCTGGGGCTGTTTTCCCTGGAGCGTGGAGGCTGAGTGGTGACCTTTTATAGAGGTTTACAAAATTGAGGGGCATGGATAGGATAAATAGGCAAAGTCTTTTCCCTGGGATCGGGGAGTCCAGAACTAGAGGGCATAGGTTTAGGGTGAGAGGGGAAAGATATAAAAGAGACCCAAGGGGCAACTTTTTCATGCAGAGGGGTGGTACGTGTATGGAATGAGCTTCCAGAGGATGTGGTGGAGGCTGGTACAATTGCAATATTTCAGAGGGATTTGGATGGGTATATGAATAGGAAGAGCTTGGAAGGATATGGGCCGGGTGCTGGCAGGTGGGACTAGACTGGGTTGGGATACCTGGTCAACTTGGACGGGTTGGACCGAAGGGTTTGTTTCCATGCTTTACATCTCTATCTGAATCTTCAAAATAAAACTTAAGAAGAAGACACTCAGAAAAAACACTTTTCTTGATGGCCGGAGACCTGGAGGAGTTTAAAAGCTTCATGATTTATTCTTGTCAGTGAGCTTTTGACCTGAACCTAATCTTTATTCTTCTCTGTTTACAGCTGCCAGCCCCACAGTTCATCCAGTGTTAAGTCCCAAGAACCAATTCTGTGTAATGAGCTTGGACCCAGATACTCTTCCCACTATTGCCACTATTCTCATGGATGTAATGTTCTACTCTGCAAGGTTTCAAACTTCTTTAAAAAATCTTTGATAAATGGTGCTTAATATAGTAATTGCTTATTCTGTAATCCAGAGAACCCTTTTATAGATAATCTGTTAAAGTAACTTTGGGGAAGTACATGTGGTACTTTTTTGATTCAACATCAATCTCAGATTTAAAAAAAACATTGAGTCCTTTTCATCCCTAAAATACCCTGATATATTTTTGACTGAGGTTGATTTCATAGAATGCAAAAGATGGAAATGAATTTGCGATTGCTTCTCAAAAGGAAATGCTCAGGAATTAATGTATCCTTCTGTTGCAGTTTGAAAGCTCTGCCTGCTGATCAGGATCTTGACTACATTCGTTTCTTTTCTTTTTCATTGATCGATGGCTATATTTCAATAGTAGTGGACACACAGACACAGAAGAGGTTGGTGTTCTTGAAAGTCTTTTAAGAGAACTTTGTGACATTCGGGATTTTGGAATATACTAAAGTCTTTGGAATACTTTTACATGTTGTTTGATTTTTTTTTTCCCCAAACAATGCATACTATTGTCTGAAAAGAATGAGCACTGCACTCAGTCACAATTTGCTGCCATACTTACAAAACAGAGAAAAATTGGCACAGAGGCTTGTGCTGCTTCAAAACCTCAGATGAAATTTGATTTTCTGCTGCTTACCTTTTTTCTCATTAGACCTATAGAAACTTGTAAAATAGGAGGCCCTTTTATCCATCTTGCCAATGTTGGCTCTTTCAGAGTTATCCAATTTCTGTTCAGCTATACTCCTGAAAAATTTATTTTTGACGTCATAACCAATTCTCTCTTGGAAGTTACTATTCAATGTATTTCCAGGCTCTGTGTTCACTAACTCATAATGCAAAAAAAACCTCTGCCTCTTTCCTCTGTCTCTTTTGTCAATTCTGTTGAGTTTGTCTTCTCCCTTAGCTATGCAGTCAAAAATTATCATCCTTTTTTTTTTGCATCTGTACAGGTATTAAGTCTCCCTTGATACTGTCTACTGTAAAGAAAATAATTCCAGCTTCACTCATTTTTCTATTTAACTGACTTTATAAGTGCCAAGCACAGTGGCTCGGTGGATAGCACTGCTGCCTCACAGAACTAGGGTCCCAGGTTCGATTCCAGCCTCCGGTGTCTGAATGTGTGGAGTTTGCACATTCTCCCTCTGTCTGCGTGGGTTTCCACTGGGTGCACCAGTTTCCTCCCATAGTCCAAAGATGTGCGGGTCAGGTGAATTGGCCATGCTAAATTGCCCATAGTGTAAGGTACATTAGTCAGAGGGAAATGGGTCTGGTTGGGTTACTCCTCTGGAGGGTTAGTGTGGACTGGTTGGGTCAAAGGGCATGTTTCCACACTGTAGGGAATTGAATCTAATCTGCAGCATCATGGAATCTTTTCTAAAGTATTGTGTGCTTAAAATGTTTCCCACTGTTCTACATTGTTGTTTGCTGATATTATCCCCATCCTCTTTATTTTTTTCAAGTTCTGTTCTCGCCCCCTTTTGAGGTCAGCATTTCCCCAATCCTGCTCTTTGTTACATATGATGTCTTTCTCAGTAGTTGTTCTTAAAGCAGGCCTTTGCAATGTGGAGCTCAGAACCCCAAGTGGGGTGGTGAAATCTGGGACTCTAGTGACTCTTGTTTAAGTTTTGGATTAAAGTTACAACAGAAATGCTGTCACTCTAACAGCGCTCTCACTGGCAACCATAACCATTTTCAAACTTCGATATGGGGTCGCAGTGGGAAGATGTTTGGAAAGCAGCATCTAAAAGCATAAGATATGGTCATACATTTATTTCTTTTAGCTACCCCATTCCTAGTCCCAGTAGTAAATCCTCTCTTCTTTGTTCGGTTTCTTGAACACTTTAAATTAGAATTGAATCTTGTACGTTATCATAGGAGCAATAATAGAATTTCCCTGTTTTCCTGTCCTTTCTCTCTCGTAGTCAGTTGATTTACTTTAAGAATGGTGGAAATCCCTCTGCCCCTAATAATTATTATTCTGCTACTTAATCTCTTTGATTCTATTTGTACAGTTCTTCCTCCACCATTTTAGGTGGCCTCTAGATTACCCTAATCAATGCTTTTCTTATGTTTTTATCTCAACCACATGGATTTTATTTTTGTATTGTAATGAGCCTGTCTCCACCATCCTTCTCTGTTCTGATGTTTTTCACAGGTGTAGCTGCTGTAATCCACTTTCCCTTTGTCCTTCACTTTTTGTAATTATAACATACCTTGCAGCTTTTAAAATTTCTAGTCTTGATCTTTCTGCAACCGTGTCGTAAGAAAGCATAGCATGCTTGTTTTCCAGCAACATTGTATTGCCTTGATTTCTTCTTATGAGAGGCACTATATTTCAGTACAGGCAGGCTAACTGATTCTTAATTGCAGAAGTTGCTGGAAAAACTCGGAATGACAGTGTTACTGGACTCGACCTTTAACTCTGCTTTCTCTCCACAGATGCAGCCAGACCTGCTGAGTTTCTCCAACAGTTGGTTTTTGCTTGATTTCCAACACCTGTAGTTCTTTGTTTTGTATTATCTTGATTGTAACTTGTATTTCTTAAAAAGCTGATGCAAATTAAATATTTGTTAAATAATTCTATTTACCTTTCTTCCATCAAAATCTTGACAATGTACTCATTAGCTCTGTTTTCCTGATTTTTGCTTGTATCTAGGCTGATTTTAGTTTCCTTTACAATGCAAAATGAGTCCAGTGGATAGTGGGCTGGATGAATAAGCTCCAAATTCTTAGCTTTGGGCTGAATGGCCTTTTCTTGCTTTCTGTGCTGAGGATTGGGATGGATAATTGTCTAGAGTTGATAAGCTAGGGCCAAGTAATACAAATGTGTGAATACATGAACATTGTATACTTAAGCCTGATTTATCTTGAGATATTATTTGCCTATTTTATATGCTGCTCTTTTATCTCAGGAGTGATTTTTGTTTAAGTGGTTGTGGATTGGATCCACAATGGGAGATGTTATGTGGGTCATGGTGACCTTTTCAACAGGCCAAATGAGCCTTTTGCATTATTTCTACTTGACCAGTTGTTTGCACTTGACAGGTTTCCCAGCAACCTGCTGCTCACCAGTGCCTCGAGTGAGTTATGGAGGATGGTGCGGATAGGTGGACAGCCCCTGGGATTTGGTAAGTATGAATGCCGCCAACTTTTGCGCTTGCTGTTGTTCTTGCATTAATAGTTGGATGGGAGATGATAAACTGGAGATTTAATGAGCTAATCATCCTGGTTTTAATTTCCCTACAAAATGCCTTTGGATGTGCAGGTTGATGTCAGTGGAGGAATGCCAGGATTTGATCACAAATTCATTTACTTTCACATGAGTGCATTATGACTGATAACAATCTTTAGACTTTGATCAGAAATAAATGGGATGAAACTTTGTTTGTAGAAGATTTGATTATCTCTAGGGAAAGTAATCAGTAAATGCTTTCCTAACCTGGGGTTACTGGAATGAGGATGTCCAGTTTCTGCTGGGGTCAACAGTCCCATTTTATGAAATTAACCTGCTGTTTGTAAGATTTGCTTAGAAGTGTATCTCTCCATATTTTCTGCCATTGTATTCTCTTGGTGACACTGACACTGTTTCATTTTTAAGGAAAAAACCTATTTCTTTATTTAGGGCGGCATGGTGGCACAGTGGTTAGCACTGCTGCCTCACAGCGCCAGAGACCTGGGTTCGATTCCTGCCTCAGGCGACAGACTGTGTGGAGTTTGCACATTCTCCCCGTGTCTGCGTGGGTTTCCTCCCACAGTCCAAAGATGTGCAGGTTAGGTGAATTGGCCATGCTAAATTGTCCGTAGTGTTAGGTAAGGGGTAAATGTAGGGTTATGGGTGGGTTGCGCTTTGGCGGGTCGGTGTGGACTTGTTGGGCCGAAGGGCCTGTTTCCACACTGTAAAGTAATCTAATCTAATCTAATCTAATCTTATAATGTTGGCCTCCCATGGTGAGTTAGTGGCAAGCAAAGGTTTCAGGGTTATTTTCTGATTTTATTTCTGTTTGTTCTGTGTGGAAATAATTATTGATCTGCTGACATTACCAAATGTTACCTTGCCTGCTTGCTCAGTTATTTTGTTTATGTTCAAGAGAACAATAATAACAGATTTCTAGGTATTAAAGATTGTAATGGAAATGGGTATTGCATAGGAAAATGACACTAAAATAATGATCATTACTCCTATTTTAAATATTCTGAAAATGGCTGCTACAAACCAAGTTTCAAGTAAATACTTTATTTTCATATGGACACCCACAGAAATCTGGGGAATTCATGCACCTTCTTATTTAAGGATGGACTGACCAATTCAAAATGACCATTGACTTTCAGATTTTCTACCTCTCTTCTTTCATGCTAGACAAAGGGGAATGTTGAAACTCTATTCCCTTCTATTTAACAGAGAGAGATTCTATCAACTTTCTGTTGGATTGCATCCACAGAAAACTGACTCTTCAAAGGTTAAACCATAGCACAGCACAGGCTTAGAATTTATATGAATGCAAGGCCCTTACTTGGAAATGTCTTTCAGCATATGACTTTTCAGGCATCATATTTTCTTAAAGACCTTGAAGAATCAAACACCTTTGCAGATAAAACTACCAAAACTATTGAAACCATTAGAGCACCAAAACTTTTTGACTTCATGTTTGTGAGAAACGATCTGAGAAATTTAGATAACGAAATCTTTGCAGTGTGCTGAGAATTTCTTGCTTTACAACACACTTTCAAGTTGAATTAAGAATATGTAAGTCATTTGAGAAGCTACAGGACGGGTGCATGGCAGACTAGAGATAATGAATTGAAGGCTGAGAATTCTAATTTATGTACTTGGTGGTGTTGAATCTTGTTTGAGATAGTGTTGAATTCAGATGTTTGAGACATTTTGTGTTGATTAAAGTGTGAGCAAATAAATAACCTTTTTTTTTATTTTTGTACTTTCAAAAGCTTGCTGCTGGATTATTTAATTGAATTCCACACCCTATAGGAAAAATCTAATCTTGGGCAGTAAGAAAATACATACATTTTGTCTGCAATATGTAAAACAAAATATAAATATCCATGTTTAATACTATAACTGTATTAAAAGCCAAGTACTTCTAAAATGGCTAATTAGAAGCAAGAAGGATGTGAACCCCCGAAAGAAGAGAATTTCAGTAAACTCTCACTCGCCCCAACCCAAAATAAAAGCAGACTGTGGATCACATCAAGGAAGTAGTACAAGGCAATGCAATGCCAAATAACAAGAGCATCCAGGTTGGAGACTTGTTGACTTGTATTTCATTGGGAATGGAGTCGAGGCAGTGGGGTCAGGTCTGATGGTGTACAAAATGAGGGGAGATGTGAAACCACAGAGATCTGCAGGTTCTGGTTAGCATAAGGGTGGGTTAGACTCTGTGGAGTATTGAGAGGACCAATGTAGTTGCATGTGGCTCAGCACATCTGGTGATGGATTGCTAAATCTTTAAACCTCCTCAATGCTGCCCATTAAACAACACGATTCATACAGTGTGTCATTCAGACAGGCTTTTAGATAGAAATGGGGACCAGGACATTTTTAACTGTGAAATACAAATTTGCCTACTGTATGTCTGGAGGAAAATAGTCTGTAAGTGAGAATGGGGAATATGATACTTCAATTGCACCTCTGGAAGACTGTACTAGTCATAGGTAACAAGTGATGATTGACTTGCTCATTTCCAGGTTAGATTGGTTTTTGTTCATTGACTTTGGCTGTAGAATCAAAATAGATAATTTTCCTAAAATACTGGACATTTTTTTGCACTGCCTTGTATTGGTCTTATCATCTCATTTATTTTAAGTTTACATATTGTATGGTTAAATGAGTTAATGTCCCTTTTTATATGGCATATTATGACATGATTTTTGTGCAATTTCTGTCTCGAAAGATCAGTAGCTGATTTTGTTTTTGCCCATCAGTTATCTGTCATCCTTTTTAATGCATCTGTGCTGTATCGTGCACCCAGGCTGAACTGGAGCAATTCATCGACTTCACCCACAACTTTCACCCTATCTTCAAATTCACTGACAGTCATAGAGATGTACAGCACGGAAACAGACCCTTCAGTTCAACCCATCCATGCTGACCAGATATCCCAACCCAATCTAGTCCCACCTGCCAGCGCCCGGCCCATTTCCCTCCAAAGCCTTCCTATTCATTATACCCGTCCAGATGCCTTTTAAACCTCACTTGGCCTATCTTGGACACCTCCCTCCCCTTTCTTGACTCCTTGTTTCCATCTCCGGTGACCAGTCTACAGACTGGCATTTACTATAAACCCACAGACTCCCTAACTATTTGGACTACACCTCTTCCCACCCAGTATGCTGCAAGAACTCCAGTCCGTTTTCCCAGTTCCTTTGCCTCCACTGCATTTGCTCTGATGAGGAGACATTCCACTCCCAAGTATCTCAGATGTCCACTATTTTGAACAATGTGCTTTTATCCCCTGTCTGTCGTCCAGAGAGCCCTCCACTGCACCTCCTTCGTTCCCTGCTCCACAGTTGTAAACATACCACCCCACCAGTCTCCACAACTAATGTATTATCCTTTTAAACACTTCCACCAACTCCAATAGACCCCACCACTAAGAATATCTTCCCATCCCCACTCCCATCTGCCTTCTGCAAGGGCCATTCCCCTTAGACAGTCCTCGGTTTGTGCCACTCTCCACCAACCCCCCCCCCCCCCAAAACCCCTATGTGTGTTCCCCTGGAACTGAAAATGCAGCAAAACCTGCTGGCACACCATTTCTCTCATCTCCATTCAGGGCCTCAAACAGTCCTTCCAGGTGAGGCAGAGGCCACCTGTCTCTCTTCCAACCTAGTTTACTATATCCGTGCTCCCAATATGGTCTTCTCTACATCGGTGAGACCAAATGTAAACTCCGGGCACGTTTTGCTGAGCATCTCAACCGGGCCCACAGACCAACGTGACCTCCCAGTCACTGCCTGTTTTAATTCCCCTTCCCACTCCCTTTCCGATGTAACCATCCTTTGCCTGCTCTGTTGCCACAGCAAATCAGACTGCAAACTGGAGGAACAACAGCTAGTCTTCCGCCTGGGCAGCCGACAGTCCAGAGGATTCAACATTTGAGTTCTCCAAATTCAAATAGACTCCCTTCCCATCCATTGACTCCCATTCCTAGCCCTTCGTGCTCCCTTTCATTCCTCTGACCAACCCCTCCTTCCAGCTCCCAACCAAATTCATTCCTCCCATTGACTAACCAGGCCATACAGTCTACCTGTGTATACCTATCCCGACCTCCCCCTCCCCCACTATCCCTTTATCGGCAGCTCCCCTTACACCCACTCCCAATCCTGAAGAAGCGCTACACCCAGAAATGTTGACTTCTGCACCTCCTGACTCCACTGGCTGGCATGGTGGCTCAGTGGTTAGCACTGTTCCCTCACAGCACCAGGGGCCTGGGTTCGATTACAGTCTCTGACGACTGTGGACACACTCTCTCCCCATGTCTGTGTGGGTTTCCTCCTGGGTGCTCGGGTTTCCTCCCACAGTCCAAAGATGTGAATTGGCCATGCTAAATTGCCCATAGTGTTCAGAGATGTGTAGATTAGGTGGATTACTCAGGGGGAAATGTAGAGTATTGGGGAAGGGGGTCTGGGTGGGTTACTCTTCAGAGGGTCGATGTGGACTTGCTGGGATGAAGGGGCTGTTTCCACACAGTAGGAATTCTAATTCTAATTCGAGTTAGAATGATGCTGCCTGGCTTGCTGTGTTCTTCCAGCAGCTGCAGTTTGTTTCTACTCCTTTTGAATAAGCAGCACATCACTAATCAAGATGAATCTCCAGTGGGGAAAGGGCAACTTTTCAATTCTGATCTCTTTCAATTTGGGCTTTAGATTTCAGATTTGGAATGCTACTGTGTCTCTCTCTATACTCTTTAGTGCAAATCTAATCTGTGTGGCTGATTTGTTGGGGGTCTGTAAATTTTTGTGTTTTTTTAAAAAAGTCCCATTAACTGTCTATTTAGCAGCTTGTTGAACTCCAATGCAGAGGGGAAGCCCCTCATCTATTTGACCTTCACTCGCAAAGGTGACACTTGTGTATCATGTTTAAATGCTGTAGCTGAGAGCACCAGGTTATTTCCAGGGCCTAATGTAATGGAAGGACTGTCTGAATGTAAGCATAATGCAGTGAAGATAATTATTGTAAATTTACTGCGCAGTAGTGTTGGTTGTTTAATCCATCTGTTGTATGCAAATCCTGATTTAATTTAAATTTGTCTGTTCAGATGAATGTGGGATTGTTGCACAAATCTCCGAGCCTCTAGCAAATGCTGACATTTCTGCGTACTATATCAGCACCTTCAATTTTGACCATGCGCTGGTAAGAGTTTGATTCTTTTCTGTCTGCATTTATATGGTGACCATATGCTTAAGAGCATATGGTCATTATTGGTTTGAGGAAACAAAGATGTTTTTCTGTAAAGTAGTGGGTGGAGCATAGTCACTTTTCTTGACTTGACTTGGTGCTTGAGTTTATTTTACTGTTTCCTCTCTGCAGTGGGCTCTGTTTATGTTACTGGCACTAGCTAAGGAATTTTTTTTTTTGTCTTGAATGCTATATGAGCACTTCCTTTAGAAAGTTGCAGTATTTCTTTTTGGAATGCATCAGCGTGAACCATTGGATGATGTGGAACTGGGTCATTGTGGAATGACCTGTTGCTGGAAGAATATACAGTATTCTCACAAACTGATGGAAAACTAAGTTGTTGCATGGGGAAGAACTGGCAAAGGTTAAAATTCTGACTTTTGAAAATCTTCTTTTTCAGCCTCCTCCCACCACTTTTTTTTGTAATTTCTTTTATTATCTATGGTAACACTAGCAATCATGGAATTGTCACCCAATAGTGAATAAACTGTCTACGAATTCTCTCATCCTCCCAATAAGTGAAGATCTGTCCATCAAATGCAGTAATAACATCATCCTGTTTTAGAATGTGGTTTATGTATCTGAATCTTGTAGACTTTTCAACCAATTAAACCTTGAAAATGTTTTTTGCCAATTTTCACAAGTCTTTGGGAGGTGCTTTTATACTGACAAATTAGGGCATGTTTCAACCTTTTTTTTAATGGCTTAAAATTCCTCAGCATGGAATATTTTATAGTGAACAACTGGTTTAACCATTCATTTGTAAGGCTTCTTCAACCAGATTAAAAGGGCAGCAGATATACGGAACATCACCATCTGGAAGGTTCCTTCCAAGCCACACCCTATCCTGACTTGGAACTACTCCTATTCAATCAGTCTCTGAGTCTACATCCTGGAACTCTTTCCACCAGCACCATATTGTCCTTACACCCCAAGGACCACAGTAGTTCATGTCGGCAGTTGACCACCTTTTCCAGCGCCGTTAGGGATTGACAACAAATATTAACCTAGCCTGCATCGCCATGTCTCATCAACTTTAAAAGCAATGATCCCAGTTTTTCTGATCTCCACGAGATTGACATTTTTGGCTGTCTCTTCTGGTATGATTGTAATATAGCATCTTGTCTAAGGGCTTGACATCTTCCTAAAATGTGGTGCCCATAATTGGACTAAATATTCCATCTGAGCCATAACCAGTTTTGAGTCTTTTTTTTTTCAAAAAGAAGTGTTAATTCCTTGGAGTTTTTTTTGCATAGTATATTTTTATTAAATCCAAGATTTTGATTTTGTTTAAGATACATGTTAACTCTTGGACATGTTTGCTCTTATATCTGCATTAACATGATAACGTCTAATTTGTTCTTTATTTTTCCAGTCAAAATGAATCATTTCACCTTTTTTTCAGAATGACATTTCACCTGTCTTGTATCTGTCTGTTTCACCAATCATCCGTCTTGAAGTTTATTCCTAAATTCCTCATCTTCATTATATTTCTGAATAAATATTGATTGATATCACTGATGTAACTCAAAAGGAGAAATTACCTCACCAGTGAACCCTGCTTACAATCTGAAAATCTGTTCAAAATTGTTGTGTTCTATCCCTCAACCAGTTTCCTATCCACATTTCATCCCACTAGCTTTGATGAAATATCACAAAGGAGCCTTTTTAGCGAACAACATCTTTTGAAAGTTCACACATTAATTGCACTATCCTCATCAGCCATCCATTATTTCTCAATTAGTTTAGTTTAGGTACTCCCTATTCTCCAGCAACTGTGTAAAAAGTTGTGTATTCCAGAATGAATCAGCTATTTTAAAAAAAATTAAAAATGCCTCTTGTCCTCTGTGGGCTGACAAAATTAACTCAAGTCTGCATTGGTCATGTTTGAATGACTTGGTTTCTCATTTTACCTTTTTTATATAAGATGTAAACTCTGCTCCAACTGGATCTGGTCCAGTTCTTTTTTTTTAACAGGTACAGAGTCCAAAGGTCTGCTGTATGGTTGGGGCAGCAGAGCAAAGAGCTACTTGTAATCTAAGGGCCCGTCCTGATGAAGGGCTTTTGCCCGAAACATCGATTTTCCTGTTCCTCAGATGCTGCCTGACCTGCTGTGCTTTTCCAACACCACTCTAATCTAAACTACTTGTAATCTAAGATAATTTAATCCTTTCCTGACTTCTTTAGCATGACTCTTGTATCTACCAACAGGAATGTACCCCACTGTAAAGTTGTCATAGCCCCAGAAGAGACAGCGCTGTTGTGTCATAGAGTAATATGATTAGAAACGGTTTAGCCTGAGAGCCACTATGCCTCAGATGAGAGAGGCTGAGAAGGTGGGACCTTTGTGGTGACCTCAGTCGATAACAGTGCTACTGGCATCACTCTGCGTTACAAGCCAGCCATCTAGCCAACTATTATTTTAATATTTCACTCCTTTAATGTCTTTAAATGAAAACAACTCCAAGGTGAACAGAACTAACTTCTCAAGTCTCATTTATAGTCATATATTTTGCTGGCTTAAAAATCTTTTAAAAAAAAAAATTGGGTATTACCTTCGGAACATAAGGACTAAAATAAGGAGCTATTAGGAAGAGTAGCCAGATGTTTGGTCGTAGATGGGACGTCAACATGGAAAGGGATTTGGAAGTCACGGATGATGAAAATTAGCCTGGAATGAAGACTGATTAGGGATAGTCAACGTGGCTTTGTGGGTGGGAAATCATGCCTCACCAACTTGATCGAGAATTTGAAGAAGTAATGAAGAGGATTGATGTGGGCAGTGCAGTGGACATGATCTATATCAACTTAAGTAAGGCGTTTAACAAGGTTCCCCATGGGAGACTGGTTAGCAAGGTTATATCAGATGGAGAACAGGGAGAACTAGCCATTTGGATACAGAACTGGCTCGAGGTAGAAGACCGAGGATGTTGGTGGAGGGTTGTTTTTCGGAATGGAGGCCTGTGACCTATGATGTGTCACAGGGATCAGTGGTGGGCCCACTGCTTTTTGTCCTGTATATAAATGATTTTGATGTGAACATAGGAGGTATAGTTAGTAAGTTTGCAGATGACTACAAAATTGATGGTGTAGTGGACATTGAAGAAGGTTACCTCTGCACAACAGGATCTTGTTCAGATGGGCTGAGAAGTGGAAGATGGAGTTTAGTTCAGATATATGTGAGGTGCTGCATTTTGGGAAAGCAAATCTTAGCAGGACTTGGGGAGTGTTGCTGAACAAAGAGACCTTTGGGTGCAGGTTCGTAGCTTCTTGAAAGTGGAGTCGCAAGTAGATAGGATGGTGAAGAAGGTGTTAGGTATGCTTTCCTTTATTGGTCAGAGTATTGAGTACAGGAGTTGCGGTTGTACAGGACATTGGTTAGGCCACTCGGGTGGCATCCCTGCTATAGGAAAGATGTTGTGAAACTTGAAAGGGTTCAGAAAAGATTTAAAAGGATGTTGCCAGGGTTGAGGGGTTTGTGTTATAGTGAGAGGCTGAAAAGGCTGGCGCTGTTTTTCCTGGGGCTTTGGAGGCTGAGAGATGGCCTTTAATAGAGGCTTCTAAAATGATGAGGGGCATGGATAGGGTGAATAGGCAAGGTGTTATCAGAGATGGGGAGTCCAAAACTTAGAGGGCGTAGGTGAGGGGGGTGGTGGGAATATAGAAAAAGGACCTAAGGGGCAACCTTTTCAGAGTGGTGTGTGTATGAAATGAGCTGCCAGAGGAAATGGTGGAGGCTGGTACAATCCCAACATTTAAAAGGCATCTGGATGAGTACATGAATAGGAAAAGTGTAGAGGGAAATGGGCCAAATGCTGGCAAATGGGACTAGCTTAATTTAAGATATTTGGTCGGCATGGACAAGTTGGACCGAAGGGTATGTTTCCATGCTGTAGAGCTGTAATGCTAAAAATTGCATACATTTGATTGCAAGCACTTACCTTTTTAACATTTTGGTTTGGACTGGGTGGCATAACAGGTGAGGAATAATCATAGTTGAGGTTTTCATTGGGAAGATGCCTTTTTATAAAGGCAATTTCCCTTTAAGCTGCTTTGGTTCAACCAGATTAATCTACTTATTTTCTTCTTATCCCTCAGGTGCCTGAAGAAGATATTGATAATGTTATTACTATGCTGCATAGACGTCAGAATGGTGAAAGATAGCCGAGATTGCTCGACGTTATATTTACAATGTCTTCATCAAGTTGATGTGTCAATTTCGGAGACCAGAAATTATTGTGTCACAAAAACCTATGCTATCAGCAGAAGGCAGACATTTAGACTGGGTTTTCTACAATATTTAATATTTGAACAATTTACTTAGAATAACGCTCGCTAATTTACTTCAGAAAGGTTTTAGTTGAATTCTGTTTACTACTTCAATGATTGAACTCTTATGCACAGCCATGAAAATTTGCATTACCATTTTGCACTAAGACCTTCAATGTGTGGGTGGTCTTGTTCAAAGACCTGGAAAATGTTCCTGTTTTGCTTCATAAGGGTAAAGTGAATATTGTGTGCAGAATGGTTTAAAACAACATATAATGCAAGTAAGTCTGGTCACAAACCTTGAAACATTTGAGTTTTAGAAGACTCCAACCCAAGGTTGTCTTTAAGCCTGAAGAAAATTGGAGGACGTTGGGAATTGTTGAGGGGAAGACGCTAAAAGCTTTATTCAACTATTGGAATTAGTCCATGGATAAATTTTTAATCTGATGCAGGCTGCAAAGAATTATACTTTAATTTTCCATGAAAATCTTATCTAATTCATTACTAAGTATTTTCATATACTTGCAGTTATAATCTTCCTTGATCTGTAATTAAGTGGTGCTGCTACTCTTGCATTACAGCAAGCTTCCTTCATCTCTGAAGGCCAAAAAGATGTGATCAAGGAATGTGGAATTTGAAAGCTGGCATCTTGTGGTTTTTATTCATGAAAACATTCAACAGGTGCTTTAGTCACACGGCAACCAGAATATGCTGAGGAGTGATTTTAAATTTAAAAGTTTATTACTTTCAGTTCAGGAACTGAAGCTGTAACTGTGAAGCTAATTACTGAGCAGATATCTGGTTGCTGACTGTAAACTTATTTCTTTGGGATTGTTTAAGTCTTATTAAAATTAGAACTAATTTGTGAAAACAAAGTGTCTGTGTGGTTCCTGAACATACGAATCAGTTAGAAAAAGGTACAGCGCAACATTGAAGGAAGCAGTAGCCGATTATGTGGAGTACTTTCAATGTTGGCTACTCCTCAATCCTATACTCACGCAATCGAACTTTTATTTACATGCTCACTTCAAGTGGCTTCCATTGTGAGTCTTGTTCGGTTGTCGGCAGGTTGTTCAAAAATCATTGGTAATTCTTTCCACGTGCTGCTAATAATATTTCCCCAACTGCTTTGTCCTAGTTAATGATTCCAGAAGGGTGAAGCTTCTAGTTCTGATCCTATAAAATGCTTTATTTTTTAACATGGACATTTCCGCGAAATAGCTGTGGATATTTGTAGGACAATTAAAATGTCATTGTATACTTCTTTCTTCCCCGAGCTGACTTCAATAGATTATATCCCCATCAACATGATCTGTTGTGAAACTGTTTACATGGTGAATGTAAGCACAAGATTTCATTTTCTTTCTGAATGAAATTGCTCAATTGCAGCAATGTTGAGTCCAACTCTTCAGTCCAACTTGTCCATGCCGACCAGATATCCCAAATTGATCTAGTCCCATTTTCCAGCACTTGGCCCATATCCCTCTAAGCCCTTCCTATTCATATTACCCATCCAGATGCCTTCAAAGATCATCATAGATTTCCTATGTTGAATAGTGATAATTTGTCTATGCCAAAGTGGATGCAAGCTAGGTGGTGAGACAGAGCATGATGTCTTTCTTTGTGAAAGGAGTTTACGGACAGCTCAGTCTTGTTCTTTAAAGTGCACCATTCCCACCTATTTTCCTCCTTTTTTATATCAATCTAGTTAATTAACCCTAATCTTTTTGTTAACTACTTCATATATTAATAGATTCCCTCAAATGAAACGTTTGAAGCTAAATTATGCTTGAACAATTACTTAATTGTTCAAGCATAATTCAAACATTCAATATCTTTGCGTTAAGCTATCGTTCAGTAACCACTTTTCATATTTGATATGCAGACCATCTACACTACCCCCTTTTTAAAAAAAAATGCACATTTAATCACAAAGCAGTTTGAAAATGGACCCCTTTTCATTATTCTTCTAACCTCTTATGTCATCCTGTTTGAGGATCTCTAATATTTTTGTTGGAGGTGCCTCCAATCTGACAACTGGTGAATTGTGTCAAACAAGTGTAGAGTGTGGTGCTGGAAAAGCACAGCAGGTCAGGCAGCATCAGAAGAGCAGGAAAAATCGACGTTTCAGGCATAAGCCCTTCATTACTGATTTAGGGCTTATGCCTGAAACGACTATTCTCTTGCTCCTCGGATGCTGCCTGACCTGCTGTGCTTTTCCAGCACCACACTATCAACTCTGAGCTGCAGTCTTCACTTTCTCCTCCTTATGTCAAACTATATTTTTATTTAGGAAATCTTATTTTTAACAGTTCTTTTACACCAGCAAGGTCAGTCATAGAGGCTGTTTCCATGGTGTCTAACTCTTCATTCCAAATCATCCATGCTGACCAGATATCCTAAATTGATCTAGATCTATTTGCCAGCATTTGGTCCGTATCACTCTTAAATCCTTCCTATTTACGTATGCATCCAGATGCCTTTTAAATGTTGTAATTGTATCAGCCTCCACCACTTCCTCTTGCAGCTCATTCCATACATGCACCACCCTTTATGCAAAAAGGATGCCCCTCTGGTGTCTCTCCAATCTCTCCGCTCTCCCCTTAAACCTGTGCTGTCTACTTTTGGACTCCCAAACCCTGGAGAAAAAGACCTTGTTTATTTACCCTATCCATGCCCCTCATGATTTTATAAATTTCCATAAGGCTCCCCCTCAGATTCTGATGCTCCAAGGAAAATAACCCTAGCCTATTCAGCCTCTCCCTAAAGCTCAAACCTACCAACATTCTTGGAAATCTTTCCTGAACCCTTTCAAGTTTCACAGCATCATCTTTCCTATAGCAGGGAGACCAGAACCTAATTGTGTATTCTAAAAGTTTTGTATGCTAGTAGTGCTGTTTGGTGGCATCTCCAAGTTGACACCTTGTTTTTGGGTATGCCTGATGCTCCTGGCATGCCCTTATACACACTCCCATCAAACCAGGGTATATGTCCTGGCTTGATGGTAATGGTTGAGTGGAGAATATGCTGTCAATGAGGTTAGTTATTGTGCTGGAGTACAATTCTGCTGCTGTTGATGGCCCACATTGCCTCGTGGATGTCCAGTCTTGAGATGCTAGATCTGTTTGAAGTCTGTCCTATTTAGCACTGTAGTAGTGCTACACAACACAATGGAGATTTATTCTCAATGTGAAGGAGGGACTTTGTCTTCACAAGAGTTGTGTGGTGGTCACTTTAATTGCTATTGATGTGGATGGGTGCATCTGCAGCTGGCAGATTGGCAATGATGAGGTCAAGTGTTTTTTATTCTCTTGCTGGATACCTCACCACCTGCCGCAGATGAAGTCCTTTAGCACCCAGTCACCTCGATCAGTATTGCTGTTGCTGCTGAGCAACTCTTGGTGGTTGACATGGAAATCCTCCATCCAAAGTGTATTTTGCACCCTGATGAAGGGCTTTTGCCCGAAACGTCGATTTCGCTGCTCGTTGGATGCTGCCTGAACTGCTGTGCTCTTCCAGCACCACTAATCCAGTATTTGGTTTTCAGCATCTGCAGTCATTGTTTTTACCTTGTCTCTCAGACTAGTCATGTGAATACACAAATTTGGAGCAGGATTAGGTCTTTGGTTCCTCCTACCTGCTTGGCCATGCTTTAATGTCATAAATGATCTGATTGTGGTCTCCACTCCATTTTCCCCCAATATCCTATATAAAGTGAGGCCTTATTAAAATTGAATGGCATTTTTTTTTAGTCAGGTCTCCTGGTTTTGACACCAGCTCTCAGATTTTAGTAGGGATGACTTTGTAGGATTGACAGGCCTGTTTCTGCCATTGTCATTTTTGCTGTCGAGATCAATGCCAGCAGGTCTTTCTGGTTTAATTTCTTCATTGAAATTTCATAATGATTGATGCAACTAAATGGCTTTCAGAGGACATGTGAGAGTCGGAAACACATTGCTGTGTTTACAAAACACCTATAATCCTTAGCAAACAAGAAAAAATGTACTTCATCCAGAATTATTGCTGTGGGTCTGGAGTCACATTTAGGCCAGACCAGGTGAGGATGTCAGATTTCCTTCCATGAAGGATATTACTGATGCTCAATGTTTTATTTGCTTTCAAGACTTTCTCAACACCATGTATCATCATAGTATGCAGTTTCAAAACGTCTCATTTGCTACCCAATTTAGTATAAGTTTGCATTAAGCTTTTGCTGTCCAGTCAAACTACTTGATCCATCTGTTTCTTCCTTGCATGTAAAATCACATGACTAATTTCAGCTGAATGTTTTTATTTTAATACAGAATTTGGAGCTTGAAGGAGAAAGCAATGATTAATTTTAAGAGGAGACTTGGGTATATAAGGGAGAAGAAAGTAAAAGCACATGGGAGCTGGCTCAGAAAAAATAATTGGACTCAAAGGAATCTTGCATAGAGTGTAACATTTCACAAATATCATTTTGGCTTGAGTGGTCCATTTCAGTGTTGTGGATTCAATGTAATTTTGGTGTGAAATATATTTTGGACAGTAAGTTTTAAATATATTTCACATGCAGAGTTTCATAAAGTTGTCCTCCTCTAAGTGCAAGAAGAGAACATGTTAAAAGGACTTGCAATAATTCTGGATGAAGTACATTTTTTTCTTGTTTGCTAAGGATTATAGGTGTTTTGTAAATTCATTACTGATCTGACAACTCTTCACCTCCAATAATTTCTTCAAATGTAACCATATACATCTGAGCTGCAACTTTGTTTTCAGTCCATTTGTAGCCCATCTAGTGTTTGTCAGTGAATTAAATGCTTGTCTGGAGCATGGTGTAGCAGGCAAGTGCTTGGTGGGCTCATTTGAGCTAATTTCAGAAACTGGTGAACATGTCCACTGTACAATGCTCTCTCTTTTTCGTGAGACAGAGTAGCATATTGATGCAGTTTGCAGCTGGGACAATATGTGAACATACAACTTTTTAGAGCAGGAGTAAGCCATTTGTTGCTTTGTTTTGACCCAAGATCATTTTTTGTTAAAAATCCCAACACCAGGTTATAGTCCAACAGGTTTATTTGGAAGTACTAACTTTCTGAGCACTGCTCCTTCATCAGGTGATTGTGGAGAACAAGATTGTAAGACACAGAATTTATAGCAAAGGTTTACAGTGTGATGTATTGAAATCATTTATTGAAAAAGACCCATATTGTTTAAGTCTCTCATCTTTTAGAATGACCATGTTGGTTTCACTTTTTTCATATGTAAATTGCAAAAGTTTTTTATAAATTACATTCTCAAGTGCACTTTAACAATTGGTGTCATGTTGGCCCAGATAAGGTACTGAAGGTGTCAACTCCCTGTGAGGCTGTCTGTACCACAATGGTCTGACTGATTCTAATCAACATGATCATTCTAAAAGATGAGAGACTTAACAAACAACCAGGGTCCTTTTCAATATATAGTTTCAGTTACATCACACTGTAAACTTTTGCTATAAATTCTGTGTCTTACAATCTTTTCTCCTCAATCACCTGATGAAGGACCAGTGCTCCGAAAGCTAGTGCTTCTAATAAACCTGTTGGGCTATAATTTGGTGTTGTGTGATTTTTAAACTTTTTGTAAACCCCAGCCCAACACCGGCATCTCCAAATCATCATTTTTTTTTGTGTATAAGATACTGATGATCGTTTGGAAGGAGATAGCATGAGAGTCCAGCATGAGCAGGAAATCACTATATTTTGAGGTTGATTCCTGGTCTGGATTTGTTATTCTGTGATCAATCTTTAGCAATTTTTGTGCTGGAATTATTTATACTGAGAGATTTAGAATTATTGAGCCCCACACGCCGCATCCTTGAATGTTTTAAGACTTTTTGTGAACCTAATTAACACTGGCTGGAAATAATAGTAGGTTACCCAGTGTTCCTCATAAAAAATAAAATCCTTTTGCAAATGCAGGACGCTGATATTTTCAGTGACGAGAGTTTATAATCGGCTGAATATTTCAATCTATACATGCCACTGGGTAGCATTGAACCCTTGAAAATAGCAGCACTAAATGTTCTGTATATGTTTGACAAATGCTTCTATTGTTGAAGCTCTACCTGGGCATTGCTCATGTTACGACAGAAATGAGCTTTACTGATAACCTAGAAACTAGGTTTTAGAATACTATTCTATTTACCATATAGAATTTATTCTGTCTGTTTGTAGTCAAGTTTGTTTGTGTAAATGAGTCTAAGAAGTAGTAATTTGTATTATGTACTGATGTTTTGAGAAGTAAGTTTTGACACTGTTGTCCCAGTGAGAAAATCTTTGGGATGGGAGTTGGCAAGCTGACTTTGACTTTAACTTTTAAAGCAAAGCACCCTTTTTTGCACTGCACACTACCACCTCCCTTCACCCCCCCCCCCCCAACTGAAATAAACAGGCTTTTGTTTAATTAAGAAAGACACCATGTTTGCAGAAGATAGAGCCTTGTATATGAATTTATGTAGCTTCTAGTTCATATTGGTGAGTGAGTGACATTGTAGACTTGACTGACAATCTTAAATTGGTTGTCAGTGTAGTTCTTAGACATTCAGGATTATTCTGTTAGCTCTGCACTGTTGTGGGATCACACCAAATGTTGGACACTAGTTTCTGAGTTTTGTACGTATAGGCTACTTGAGTGCAGTTAACATTTTGCTTGTTGCAAACAATCAAAAGCATGGAATGTATGGCTTACATCCTGAAGTTCATTTTCATGTTAATTGTGTTTTGTTTTTAATTCATTCATGGGATGTGGGTGTCATTGGCTGGACTGGCATTTATTGTTCATCCCTAATTAGCCTTGAGAAGGTGGTGCTGAGCTGCCACCTGAGAATCATGTAGTACGGAGGAGGCCCTTTGGTAATTGTGCACTCGTCCAACTTTCCAGCTCTCAGTGCATAGCCTGAAATGTTATGCTATTTCAAATACTCACCTGAGTACTTTTTAAAGGTTGTGTGGTTACTCACCTCACCAGTGCATGCCAAGTCATGAATAGCTTCAATCCATTTGGTTTAGCTAGACTCAAAGATCCACTATGGAGGCCATTCCAGGATTTTCACGAATGACATTTGAAGAAGCAGTGAGGTATTTTCAAGTCAGGATGGTAAGCGGATTCGAGAGGAACTTGATGTCCTTCTGGATGAAAGAGTTTGTGGGCTAGATGATACTTGCTTGATGGCAGCATCCTGTGTGTGGAGAATATCGCCCATTGCTGCTGGCTTCACTGTTAGTCACAGGTTTGAGATACCTTGCCATTAGAGTAATTTGGGATAATTCGGCACTTTTCAGGTTGAACAGTAGTAGCTTTAGATCTATCAGAGTTTGTGAGAGCAACAAACCTTTATCTTAATTTAAACAAAAACTTGGGGAGAATTGCTTCCTGGTGCATTCTCAAAAGCAATTCTTTTCCTCATGCAGTATAAACGCTTGGTACCTGTGGAATTTGATGTTCTTGCATTTGTCACTTAAGACGTTTCTGTAGCATGTCCTTTTTTAATTGAACAGTACTCAAATTCTGCATTACCAAGTGACTAATCATCCGTTTCTTAAGAAACTTGAAAAGGTTTTGAGTTTTAACAAAAGAATGACAGTGTGCCTTGTTTAAGAGTTTCCTGGAAAGTTCACAATTACCAAAGGGCCTCCTCCGTACTACATGATTCTCAGCTGGCAGCTCAGCACCACCTTCTCAAGGCTAATTAGGGATGAACAATAAATGTCAGTCCAGCCAGTGACACGCACATCCCATGAATGAATGAATTAAAAACAAAACAAAATTAACGTGGAAATGAACTTCAGGATGTAAGCCATACATTCCATGCTTTCAATTGTTTGCAACAAGCAAAATGTTGACTGCACTCAAGTAGCCTATACGTACAAAACTCAGAATCTAGTGTCCAACATTTGGTGTGATTCCACAACAATTAGCAGGAATTCCCACTGGTAATTAATTCAATAAAACGTTTGTGGACAGGATCACTTTCAGCATGGTGCTTTTTACACTGGCACAAAAGATCGTGGAAACTTGATTTGCAGCGAGTAATTTGTGATTGAAATTGTGTAATTTTTATTTAGCATCATTTACCCTGATTTGGCTGAATTGCCATGGTAATGGGGAAAGTTGGGAGATGCATCGCAATGCGGAAGGGAAATTCCAAGCCACAGTTTTGAATGGAAATGCAGTTTTGTACGTTGGCAATGTTTAGTTCCTGTTCACTGGCTCTTTCTGGAGAAGGGTGTGCACACAAAGCATGGAAAAAGTTTTTCAGTAGAATTTTAAATGCCCTGGGATGGTGTATAAATGCAACTGATCGCAGCTATCAATGTCTTTTTCTAAAATTTGATCTGGAATGACATGAAACAGATTTTACTCATTTCAATTTGTACATTCTAACTGAGGGTTTGTATTATTTCATGTGGGGTAATAGTTTTTCATGGGAGTTACCCCATGAAACCTGCAGATATTAGTGTAAATTGATGGCTGCAGAGGTAACACAGAAGACCAAAGTGTAGTTGAGAGCTTTAAATGTGCAGTGAGCAATGTTCCCAATCCCTTAGTGTTTCCCCCAGGGCTATGTACAGGCTTCAAGAACAATACCTGAATTTTTTCCTGGACACCAGAAAACTGCAAAGATTGTTTCCATAGTTCTGGTGCTGACAGGACAAGAACCCAGAGACTCGAATGTTGACTGACTGATTAACTTACAGCTCTTTTAAGATGTGCCCTGTGCAGTTTGCCAACATAGGTATGCCAGAGCATACAGAATAGGAGGATTGTGAACGTAAGAACAGGAAATAGGCTCCTTCGCCCTTTTAGAGCTTTCAATATGATCATGGACGATTTGGTTGAGGTCCCAACTCCATTTTCCCATTTCCCGCTTCTGCCACCCCTAACAATATCAGTCTACATTGTTCAGTGCTTAACACTTTTGAGTGACCAGACGTTTTGGATATCACCAATTACATTATTGTCTCCTAAACCCTTTTGAGCTGCTGGCAAATTTCAAGGATTCACAACATTTTGGGTCAAGAAATTTCTCCTCAGTCTTGAATGGCTAGGCTTTATTCCAAAACTCTAACATTGTTGTGAATTCCCCAGCTGGGGAAACCTTTTTTTCCTCAGCATTTATCCTTTTTTAAGGATAGAATCCCGACAGTATGGAAGCAGGCCATTTGTCCCATCGAGTCCACACCAGCATCCCGCCCAGACCCATCCCCTGTAGCCTGCATTTCCCATGGCTAATGCATGTAGCCTACATATTCCTGATCACTATGGTCAATTTAGCATGGCATTCACCTAACCTATACATCTTTTGGACTGTGGGAGGAAGCCCATGCAGATACGGGGAGTATGTGCAAACTCCACACGGTCACCCGAGGCTGGAATTGAACCAGGGTCGCTGGTCCTGTGAGGCTAACCACTGAGCAACCATGTTGCCTCTGTCCAAGTCCTTAAAAATCCGTGTGTTTCAATTGGATTAATTCTTCTGTGCTGCAGAGAAGGAGGCCTAGCCTCCTCAAATTGCTCCTCCTGGGACATTACCACATCCCATGAATTGATCTAGTGAACCTTTCTTGCATGTTTTATCGGACAAATTCTTTGGGTAAGAAGGACAAAACTGATTTGTCTAGGTATGGCTCATCAATACTGTGTATAATTGTAGCAAGATATGGTTGCACTATTGCACTCTAACCAGTTATTAAAGGCCCACATACCATTTGCTTGTCAGCTTTGTGATTCATGTCCAAGGTTCCTCTGAGTGCAAACATTTCCCACCAGTCTTTCACCATTTAAAAATCAACGTTTGTACTTTTCCTGCCAAAGTGGAGAACTTTGCACTTTCCAATTGACACATTCTTCCCATTAATTCAACTTGTTTCCATTCCTCCACAGCCTTAGTATCACCCTTACTGTAGTTGAATATAATTCTGCTACTGCTGATGGCCTACATCACCTTGTTTATCTCCTCTTTGAGCTGCCAGATATGATGTGAATCTATCGCATTTAGCACAGGTAGGTAATTGCTTCCCCATTTGTTCTTTTTCATCAGGGTAGGGGTTAAAAAGGAGGAGCAGGTTAGCTTGTTGGCTAGATGGTTTACGTGTAGTTCTGACTAGTGTAATTCAGTTCCTGTTTGTGCTCAGACTAGGGACTCGTCTCCTTCTGAGACTACTTAAGTTAGAGTCCTTACACCTGAGCCAGGATTCCCGTCTCACCTGCTCAGGAGGTATGTCATCATGCTTCTGGACAGGCTGAATCAAAATATCCGTAATTTTTTGGATGCCTAAGATCCCTTGTGACCTTTTGGCTATTTACTGATCACTTCATGGGCACAGATGAATGTTAAAGTCCCACTTTGACTCTGTAATACCATCACAGTGCAAGTTTCTGCTATGTTTGATGACCCTTTGTGAAGGTACGAAAAACCCATCCTGTGATACTGGTTCATTTTCTTCAGTGTTTCCTCAGTATGTTGTTAAAAATCACACAACACCAGGTTATAGTCCAACAGGTTTAATTGGAGGCACACTAGCGTTTGGAGTGCCGCTCCCTCATCAGGTGATTGTTGGTCCATAACCTGGTGTTGTGTGAGTTTTAACTTTGTACACCCCAGTCCAACACCAGCATCTCCAAATCCTCAGTATGTGGTTGCATTGGAAAGTTCTATTACTTGCCACCAGAGGGAGTTACATGCAGCTTTACTAAAGAAGTTGGTGAGCTATACATTGTTTGATGGTAGCACTTGGAGCCAGCAGAGGGAGAGTGCAGATTAGTCTTCTTCATTTTATTTTGCATGTTACCCAGCAGGGGCATCATTCCCCCTCTTCTCTCAGGCCTCCTGCCAGAAACATGTGAACGGTTCCACTAAAAGACAGAGGAGAAGGGAGACTTCTGATTGATCTGACACTTCAGAGAGTCCCAAAACCAACATCATACTGCCAGCTCTACCTGTCACTATCAGTCAGTGAAACAGAAGCTTTGGGGAAGGTCAGAGATGGGCATTGACAGTTTTCGACAATCGCTGTTATTAAATACGCAGCCCCCACCCTGGAAGCTTTCTGTTTCACCCATGCTTTCTGTTTCAGGTGGGAGGGGGCTGCATTCCTATACTAGGTTGGTGCCTTTTGCCATTTTGCTTTATTTTTGCTTCCACATGTTTACCCCCTCCCCCCACTATGATGTTGGCATGGGGAAAGATATCCTGGGTCTTCAGTCTTGCTCTCAGCATGTGGGCATCAGTAAAATGAAGCAACAATAAATGCGGAGGTGAGTTGGAGGAGGGGAGAAAAATCTTGAAAAGACCGCTAGTGTTTTGAAGGTACAACTGCATTGTTCAATTGTATATTCATTCATGGGATGAGGACATCCTTGGCTAGGCCAGTATTTATTGCCCACCCAAGAGTCCAGTTTAGAGTCGACCACATTGCTGTGGGTCTGGAGTCACATGTAAGCAGGACCAGGAGAGGAATGGCAGTTTCCTTCCCTAAACAGCGTCAGTGAAGCAAATGGGTTTTTCCAACAATCGATCATTCATGGTCATCATTGAATTCTTCATTCCAGACTTTTTTCAAATTCTACTATCTGCCATGGCCGGATTCAAACCTTGGTCACCAGAATATTGCCTGGGTCTCTGGATTAATAGTCTAATAATAATACCAGCACATGGCTATTGTCTTCCCAATCTGGATCTAATATTTCCATACTGTAACTGAATGGTAAAAAGCAGTAAATTCTGAGCACAGTACCACTAGTTGGTTGGAACATGGCCCAGAATCACACAGTTTGTTGCATAGATCCTCCTTTTGCTATTGATGCGCACATAGAGGACTTTGACAATCCCATTATGTTGGCTTCACGAGGGGCATAGATGAGGTGAATGGCAAAGGCCTTTTCCCCCAGGGTAGGGGAGTTCAAAACTAGAGAGCATAGATTTAAGGTTACGGGGTAAGGTTTAAAAGTGACTTGCAGAGGGTGTATATATGGAATGAACTGCCAGAGGAACTGGTAGAGACCGCTGCAGGTACAACATTTAAAAGAAATTTGGACAGGTACATGAGTAGATAAGCTTTAGTGGGCCATGGGCCAAATACAAGCAAATGGAACCAGTATAGTTTAGTTTGGAAAACCTGGTTGGCATGGACCAAAGGTCCTGTTTCTGTGCTCTATGAAGCTGATGGTTCAGTGTCATTATTTCTTAGTTCTGAATTGTATTTTCTTGCTGATATATTCTTCAAAAAGAACACTTTTTGTTCTTTATGTAATTTCTATCTCCCTTGTCATTAAGGGATCTCTGGATTTGTTTGTCCCACATTTCTCTTTTGAAAGAATATACATGGTTTGCACTTGAATGATCTCCATTTTGGAAGTTGTACATTGTTTCAGATACTGTTTTTCCCACCAACCTTTTCATTTTTATCTCGCCAATCTAGCTCCCTTCTCATCAATTGAATTCTGCTCTCTGCCAATTGATTGGTCAATTCCAAGCAACAACAATGTCATTTTCTGTTATCATCCAAAACCTTTTATGATAACCTTTTTGAGATCATATTATTAATCATGTTCTTGCAATATCCTCCTTCTTATTCATTCATGGTACATGGAGGTCACTGGCTGGGCCTGTATTTATTACCCATTCCCCGTTGCTCTTGAAGTAGTGGTGGGCTGCCTCTTGAACATGAGTCCATGTTACTTCGGTTGTCCCACAATGCTGGAAGCAGGGCATTTGGGAATTTTGACAGTGAATGAATGGTGATGTATTTCCAAGCCAATGGTTTGTTGGGAGCTTGCAGATAGAGATGTTTCTGTGTACAGGTCATTCTCTTATAATGTGTATTTCATCATTTGGCTGTAACGTGATTGTTGAATTGGGGAATTTTAAAAAAAAAAGTGAACTCCCATTGGCAATTACATGATTCTATCCCCGGTTACCTTAAGTCCACTCTAGGTGTTTACTTCAGGTCAAGCAAGAGAGATTGGATGACGTGGCAATTTTTTTCTGACCTTATTGATGTTTGAGGATGTTTTTAGAAATTATTGCAGGAGAAAAGATCTGGATTTCAAGATTCTCCTCATTCTGCACAATGCACCAAGCCATCCTCCCACCACTGTTGAGCTTTCTGAAAACGTTAAAGTGCTATTTCCACAACATCTCTTTTTAACCCATGGACCAGGGTGCAATCGCAGCTGTTAAAGCTTCGTATTCAAGGTGCACATTCAGGAAGCTGATTGTAGCTGCTGAGGGGGATAATGAGGACAGTGCTGTTCAATGTTGGAAGAGCTTTAACATTAAGAATGCTCTTGACATCATTGTGGAGGCTTGGGGTGATGTTAGTAAGGACTGCTTGCATGCAGTTTGGCAGAAGCTGCTCCCAGATTTTCATGATTTTAAAAACATTGAACTGTTAGAGGAGCTTCCAGCAGTCAAAGAACATTGTGTCACTCTTACAAAACAAGTTGGATTTGAAGAAGTGGAAACTGATCTCCAACAACATGTTGCTGCAGGGGGAAATGGAAGCTTAAACTGTAGGTGAAGTCCAGGATGCAGCACCATGAGAACTTTCCACTTTTGTCTTCTATCCTAACAGAAGGTGAGAAGCAGCTGCAGCTCTTAGACAATGACTACAATGCAGAATGCAGCAGGAGAGCAGTTTGTGGCATAAAGTCTTACCTGGCAGCCTGTGAACAGCTTCTTCATGAAAGAGAAAGATGTCAAAGCAGCAAAAACTAGATGCCTTTTTTAAGCCAACCTCCAAGAAAACACTCTGTGGACAATGAACCACAGCCATCCACTTCTGGACTAAATATTTCCTTTTGTTGTCATTCTGCATCCAGAATTGCACCTGAAAGTAATGATGATGCAACTGATGACCCTCCCTGTCTTAATACAGTACTGTAACTCAACAAACTCAGAAACCTCTTAGTGTTAAATTTATTACAGTATTTAATTAAAATACAATTTTAACATTTACTTAGTGCCATCATTTGTGTTAGGCTAACTATTATTTTTGTTTTAAGTTATACTGATATTATTGCTGGTTGTCTCTAACCCTGTTTGTCCCATAGGCCGTGTCATTTCTATTGCATGATTCTCTACAACATGAGGTTGCACAAGAATGCAACTATTGCATTATAGCAGAAACAGATAGTATATGCTGTTCTTGTTATTTTAGGTAGTAGTATCATGGGTCTGGAAGATGCTGTTTAAGGAGACTTAGTGGATCTCGGCAGTGCATCTTGTAAATGGTAGACGCTGCTGCTACTGACCATCGGTGGAGGAACTGAATGTCTGTGGATGAGTTGCCAGCAAAGCTGCTTTGTCCTGGGTGTTGTCAAGTTCCTAGAGTGTTATTGGAGCTGCTCATACTCCTACTTGTGCCTTGTTGACAGGCTCTGAGGAATAGGGAGGTAAGTTACTCACTGCAGGATTTCTAACCCCTGATGTCATGTTCTATTTACATGGAAAGTCCAGTTCAGTTTCTTGTGAAAGGTTATTTTAAATGTTTTGCCACTGACTCATGTGCGACTTGACTCACCTCATTTCCAAGAACCTGGTCCATCACATCACATCACATCATATCATCATTGATGGTTCCTCCTAGATGAGGACGAGTATCTTCCACTCTCGGGGAGTCTGTAGGTGGCTTTGCAGACTGATGCTAGGAGAAAGTGAGGACTGCAGATGCTGGAGACCAGAGTTGAAAAATGTGGTGCTGGAAAAACGCAGCAGGCCAGGCAGCATCTGAGGAGCAGGAGAATCGACATTTCAGGCATAAGCTCTTCTTCAGGAATGAGGCTGGTGTACCAAGTGGGCTGAGATAAAAGGTAGGGGGGAGGGAATTTGGGGGAGGAGTGCTGGGAATACAATAGGTGGAAGGAGGTGTATCCGTCACCTCCGGATACATCGTATGACCCTCCGTCACCACACACATCTTTTACTTTGTCCACTGCACCCAATGTGGTCTCCTTACATTGGGGAGACAGGCCGTCTACTTGCGGAACATTTCAGAGAACACCTCTGGGATACCTGCACCCACCAACCAGCCCAACTGCCCCCTGGCTGAACACTTTAACTCCCCCTCCCACTCCGCCAAGGACATGCAGGTCTTTGGCCTCTTCCATCGCCAGACCATGGCAACATGACGCCTGGAGGAAGAGCACCTCATCTTCCGCTTAGGAACCCTCCAACCACAAGGGATGAATGCAGATTTCTCCAGCTTCCTCATTTCCCCTCCCCCCACCTTTTTCTCAGTCCCAACCCTCAGACTCAGCACCGCCTTCTTGACCTGCAATCATCTTCCCGACATCTCCACCCCCAACCCCTCTCCGGCCTATCACCCTCACCTTAACCACCTTCCATCTATTGCATTCCCAATGCCCCTCCCCCAAGTCCCTCCTCCCTACCTTTTATCTTAGCCTGCTTGCCACAGCCTCCTCATTCCTGAAGAAGGGCTTATGCCCGAAATGTCGATTCTCCTGCTCCTTGGATGCTGCCTGGCCTGCTGCGCTTTTCCAGCAGCACATTTTTCAGCTCTGATCTCCAGCATCTGCAGTCCTCGCTTTCTCCAATGTGCCCAGCCAATCAAGGATGGTCAGTGCCTTGAAGCTGGGGATGTTGACCTGATCAAGGACACTTGTGTTGATGTGTCTGTCTTCCCAGTGGAATTGCAGGATGTGGTTCTGCTCCAGTGCCTTGTGTCTGTTGTAGACATTCTACATCTCCAAGCTATATAGGAGGGTGGGAATCACAATAGGTCTGCAAACCATGAGCTTGGTGTAGGATCTGATGTCATTGCTCTGGAACAACCTTTTCCTCAGGCAACCAAAGTCTGTGGTAGCACACTGGAGGTGGTGCTGGGTCTCTTCTTCAGTAGATGCTTTGGCCGACAGGACACTCCAGGTATTGGAAGTAGTCAACGTTCTCAAGGCATTCCCACAGACCTTGATCAGAAGTTCAGTCCACAATGCCAGGTGGAGAAACTTTTTGTCTTGTGGATGTTCAGGGTAAGACCCATGCTCTCATCTGCCTCCCTACAGATGGTCTGGAGGACATTCACAAGCATCATCTGCATACTGCAGCTCGATGACACTGGTTGGGATGATTTGGAGATGCCGGTGTTGGACTGGGGTGAACAAAGTTAAAAATCACAACACCAGGTTATAGTCCAACAGGTTTAATTGGAAGCACACTAGCTTTCGGAGCGACGCTCCTTCATCAGGTGGTTGGAAATATGCGGTTGAGGCAATAACAGACTTGTTCAAGGAAGGGCCAGGCCAGATGTTAGATGTTCCTGGGGACATGGGATTCAGCAAAGGGGGAAAAGGAATAATTGCTGGTACATTCAGCAAAGGGGTCAATCACCTGATGAAGGAGCGTCGCTCCGAAAGCCGGTGTGCTTCCAATTAAACCTGTTGGACTATAACCTGGTGTTGTGATTTTTAACTGGTTGGGATGACTTTGGTTTTGGCTTTAACTGTTCCATAATGTTGGCACCTCTGATTTTCTTTTTTCCCCTTCATGCTTATTCCAAATTGAGTCTACGCTTGGACCCTGCTGAAGCATTCTCTCCCTGCAGTGCTGCAACACACTCCTTATCCGGTTATAGCTACTTTCCCCTCCCCCCCCCCCCCCAACCACCACTCCTTACATTTATATATTCATTGTGGGACATGAGTGTTGCTGAATGTACCAGCAATTATTCCTTTTCCCCCTTTGCTGAATGCCAGGCCCCCAGGAACATCTAACATCTGGCCCCGCCCTTCCTTGAACAAGTCTGTTATTGCCTTAACAGCATATTTCCAAATTGGTGATCTTGCCCCAAAACCCTCCAATCTTATTTTATTGACTACATTCCATAAGTTTGTGTAGTGTTTAGATTTCATTACTTTCTCCCGTACTCTGACTTCACTTATTGTTTTCAATGCTGGTCCTATCTGTCTCTCTAAGTAGTTTGTGAACCCTAGTGTTCTACTTGAATATTCTCTTTTGGTTTTCATCTCCCTGCAATTAAAGTCTTTCCAGCAGCACTAGAAAATTGCTCCACAAGGTATCCAGTCGCAGCTCTTGTACCATCTACCCCAGATCCAGCCCTAGTGTCCTTGGAATCATTCTCTCCTGTGCCATCTTTCCAGTCACTCGCCTTAACTTCCCATTTCTGCCTTCTCTTTTTACATGGTCTGGGAGTAATCTGGAGATTAATGCTCCCTAATTTTCTACCTAGGGCCCTACATTCCAATTCTAGGATCACATTCAACTTCTTGCTTAAGTCATTAGTACCAACAATGACCACAAACTCTGGCCATTTACAATTCCTCAGAAGAACAGCAGGTTTTTTGGGATGTCCTTGACCCTGGCCCCAGGGAGGCAACCTGTCATCCTGGACAACACAGGAATGCTGGTTTGTTTCTCTAATGAATCAATCCCCCATCACTATTGACAACAATAAATGCTAGAAATTACAGCAGGTCAGGCAGAATCCGTAGACAGCAAGCAAGATAACATTTCAAGTCTGAATGAGTCTTCATCAGAGTTCTCTCTCTCTCTCTCTCTCTCTCTCTATGGATGCCGTTTGACCTGCTTTGCTCTCTAGCATTTGTTGTTTTTGGTATGGATTCCAGCATCTGCAATAATTTGCTCCCCCTTCAATGTTGTTTGTCCTTCCTGTCTCTGTCTGTACAGCTGAAACACTTTTGGTGCCACAACATGGCTCTTCTCTGACTGCATTTTGCCGATGAATCAGTGCCCTCATCAGCTCCCAACATGGAAAGCTGATTGTGAGTAGGACCCTAGTGGACGTCTACACTACCTGCCTGTTTTAAATGTAGAATACTGGCTGCAGTTAATGGCTGTTTGGTGTATATGGATATGAAAAGGGGAAAAAAAACGACAGGAAGTAATATGAATGGATATCTTGGATCAGTTTTATATTTTGAGAAACAAAGGTACCCTGGAGCAACACCATTATAATTATCCATTGATAATTATTCTCAAATTTTGGAATAGTGCTGCCCCAAAGGTTGATGTGAATAACTTTATAACCTCTCACTTGGACATTGAAGAATATAATTTGATCAGAATGAAGAAAAAAAAAGACAACAGTTGGGCAGATCTTGGAAATTCTTTGTATGTTAAAGCATTTCACGAGGTTATGAATAGTTTCCATTTATTTTAAAATGCTTTGAGTGGGGACATCACTCAATCCAATTCTAAATGAATCAACACCAGGTAAACTTGATCTTCAAATACTGTGTAGAATGTGGCTAACACATTGAGCTGTTGGCTGACGCGTTAAGAATTTAGTGGTGAGATTTACTGATCACTTATTAAATATAAACATTTAGATAGGAACAATATGTGACATCAATTTGGTTCAAGGCAACAGTTTTCAGATGTGAGTCATATCATACTGACAGTGATGGTGTGTGCTATTGTGACACAACTGAAATGTCATTAATAGTTGTAAAATACTTTGCCATTTTAGGTCTGAGTTTCCTTTTTTTAGTAAAATGTGTTGATTTCGGGTGAGATTCCTGGCAGGAGGTCTGTTGTGGCTCATGTTGCCTTTGCTCGTGCAATTGTTCTCTCTTCAGCTCATTAGTTATGCAGCCAGCATTCGAAGCCCCAGCCCATGGACTTGTGCAGCAGGTCAAGGTAGAACTGCTTGCCACTGCAGGGATTTGATGAAGTTCAGCCTCCCACACTGTATTAAAACCTATTTCGGATGTTGCAGGGAAAGGCCTTCACTCTATGGTCCGGTCCCATTACCGCAGGTAGGTCCTCGGTCTATCACCGGTATCTGGAGGTGCTGGTGGAGAAGAGGATACTACTGTCGCTTGCTGATTGGTGAAGGAAATTGCACCAAAGCCAGAGTCAGTTGTGAACAATGCTAACTCTGTTTGTCTCTCCATAGATGCTGCCAGATCTGCAGCATTCTGTGTTTGCACCTGACTCAGTCAGCCTGAACTGAGATAACGGACTGGATCAGTGTAGTGTTCCAGTTGAAACACAATACACAGCAACAGGAAGATTAATGATACTGTGCTTTCTGCAAGGCCAAATAGCACTCTCTACCCACTGCTATCTTATACACACAGGACATTCACTCACTGTACATGCCTCTCACCAAGGCATGGCCTACAACTTGCACTCCTGCATGTGTCAGATTGACCTAATGGCTCTTTCACACCTCATTCTCCCAAACTCCCTCCCTGCCTTCTGTGTTTGATATTTATTCACTGAGAGCTCCTTATTACCTTTCCTGTTGGTACATCATCACTGACTGCTCTTCCCAAAAACTGTCTTCATACTCAGTCCATCCTTTTCAGACTCATTGCAGGAAAACTGTCCCCCCCAGACTGATATTTTCACAGCATTCAGACTGACGCAGCTTTGGGGACCTTCAGGGCTGAATGTGGTTAATTCCCTGGACTGTAATCAAGCCACCCTTGACTGACCCCGATAGACCATAGATCCCACAAATGCTTGGTAGTTGCTTTTGATTCTCTCTCTCGGGCTTGGCCATTTTGTTGAAGCAAGTGTAGTGTGTTTGCTGCCAAAGCTTTTGTCACATGCTGTCGGTGTAACACTGACAGTGCAGTATTATGTCCACTTCCCCCTTAACTGTTCAATGCTCTGAGTTGTGATAACGTGCTACCTTACTTCTCAGTGCTTAGAAAAATGTTACCCAGGCAGCCTCCAAATTAGCACAAGAGTGAGCATTGGGAAATTAAGTTCAGAGCCTTCAGATGCATCATGTGTAGATGCATGGGATTGGTGTGTGTGACCAGGTGGACAAAGTGAACTGGCAGAAACACTAAGGTCGTATTGTCTCTGAGTTTCAAAGTCAGGCTCTGAAGGACTGAGGTGTTGAGTGAGTTGGTTGGAGAGGAGATGCGATAATGTGGTGGTGATGCTGGTTTGTCACCACTTGGACAAAACGGTGGAGGAGAGCTGTGTAGATGGAGCACAATACTAGAGTTGGACACCATTAGATGGAAGTCTTGAGAAGCAGACGGCCAGCTAGCTGCTGCTAGGTCACCGCTAGTGGAAATTGGCTCCGTCTAGTTTCTCAGAAGGACAGGCTTGGGAGTTACATCAAAATGAGGTAGATGGGCTATTAATAAGGTTCAAATCCTTATAAGGCAGTCTCCACTCATTAGTCTGATTCTGTAGCCTAAGGGGAAAACTGGGAATGTCTGTTTTCTCCACATGGGGAGTCTGATTGCCACTGTATTTTCCCAACTTCCCTGTCAGTACCCACGCTGCTCGAGGGAGTAGAAAATTCTGTCCTTTGAATATCCTGTGCTCTGGTTATTTATCAAGGAAATTCAGAAAAGAAATCTATGGATAAAAGTCATAATCAATTTAAATGGAAGAAAAGGTGGGGGTTACGCTTCAAAATAAACCTACTTGGCTGCTGAGCATGTTGAATGAGAGCAGCTCCTGGAGGCAGTCTCATGTTGCATGGAAGGTCTTAGCTCCACAACTGATTTCAGCTTTCATCCTCCCCATCCTGCTTCCTGCAAGAACTCCCAGTTTTCATAATTTCTCCACCTCTGCCACATCTATTCTGACAACGACACTTTCTAAAACTGTGATTCAGATAACGCTTCATTACTTTTTTTCCCCTCAGCTGAGGATTTTCACTGCTGTGATTAGGAGGGGCCCTCAACCGTGTCCACTTCATTCTGTGCCTGCTTGGACCATGATAAAGATCGCCTGGTTCTCACCTTCAACTTCACCAACTTCCGAGCGGAATGGATCATATTCTGCTACTTCCAGCTTGATGCTACCATTAAATATATCTTGCCCTTCCCTTTCAACATTCTGAAGGGGCCACTCCTTTCATGACCTCTTGGTCCGTCATGTTCAATGCCCCTTTCCTGTGGTCCCTTCCCCAGAGCCAGAGTTGCAAGTCCCAAGTGAAACAATTTAATTGCAGTTGTTTTGAATAAAGTACGTAAAACAGAACCTAGAACAGTACAGCACAGGGATGGGGCTTTGGCCCATGATGTTGTTCCAAACGTGATGCCAAATGAAACTAATCCCCTCTACATGCTCTCTGTCCATTTCCCTCCATTCTTTGCATATTCACGTGCCATAGCTGGAAAGGCCAAATGGAAGTTGGGTAATTTAATTGCTGAATGACTCCACTCAACAATCGGTGTAATGCTAGCATTTTACTTGCTCACTCTTTCTCTACTTCACTCCCACCCTGATCCTCTGTGACCTCTGCTTCCTTCGCTAGTTCAGTGAAGCTCAACAAAATTCGAGAAACCTCACTTCACTTTGCAGTCATCATTATTACTCTCGGCCACTTCCCTTTGGCTTAATACACAGTTTTCATTTCCGTTGTTTAATCTCTCATGTCGTCCACCTATTTGCTCTTTAACTACCCCTTTTTCCTTTCTCTGCCTCTGTACTTGTAGCTCTCAACATTTTCCATTTGAAACAGAAGGTCATCTACCCAAAAAAATTAACTCCATCCTTCCACAGAACCTGCCTGCCATCCTGAATATTTCCAACATTTTCTGTTCTTCTAGCTGGTTGTTGTCTCTGTCACCTTTGTCATTGTCCACCCAAGGCCATCAATGTAATCCAGGCTGTGATTAAGTAGTTGAAGCATAAGGTTTGAATGTGCACACAGATTGAAAGGACATAAATTAACTGGACATCTCTTTCACAAGCTTGGCACAAGATGGACCAAATGACTGCCCTCTGTGCTATATCAATCAGTGATGCTTTTGCAGAAACAGAAATGCCTTCCTTAGATTGTAATAATTTGATTTAAAATGACTGTGTAAGGACTATTGTGAAATACTTTATCAACTAATGTAGCCTTATCATTTGAGGGTAATTTTCTGAGGTTTGAGCAGTTTTGTATTAAGATAGATCAGATTGATATAGTCAGAGAACGGATGGATGAAATGTTTAAAGCTGTGCTATCGCACTGTTAATCCAACCATAAACTATGATTCTCTGCTTCATGATTCTCAGAAGTGTTTTAATTGTCTATCTGATCAGTTAGTGGCTTAACTGAGGTCATTACCTTCAAGCCTCCACCAAACTGAACCATTGACCCTTTTTAGAACTTGCAATGTCTTGAGTGGCAGATGGAGTTTAATTCAGATAAATGTGAGGTGCTGCATTTTGGGAAAGTAAATCTTCGCAGGACTTATACACTTAAATGGTAAGGTCCTCTGGAGTGTTGCTGAACAGAGACCTTGGAGTGCAGGTTCATAGCTCCTTGAAAGTGGAGTCACAGGTAGATAGGATAGTGAAGGCGGTGCTTGCTATGCTTTCCTTTATTGGTCAGAGTATTGAGTACAGGAATTGGGAGGTAATGTTGCAGCTGTACAAGACATTGGTTAGGCCGCTGTTGGAATATTGTGTGAAATTCTGTTGTGAAACTTGAAAGGATTCAGAAAAGATTTATAAGGATGTTGCCAGGGTTTGAGGATTTGAGCTGTAGGGAGAGGCTGAACAGGCTGGGGCTGTTTTCCCTGGAGCATGAAGGGGGGAGGGGGGGGGGGGGGGGGGGGGGGGGGGGGGGGGGGGGGGGGGGGGGGGGGGGGGGGGGGGGGGGGGGGGGGGGGGGGGGGGGGGGGGGGGGGGGGGGGGGGGGGGGGGGGGGGGGGGGGGGGGGGGGGGGGGGGGGGGGGGGGGGGGGGGGGGGGGGGGGGGGGGGGGGGGGGGGGGGGGGGGGGGGGGGGGGGGGGGGGGGGGGGGGGGGGGGGGGGGGGGGGGGGGGGGGGGGGGGGGTGGGGGGGGGGGGGGGGGGGGGGGGGGGGGGGGGGGGGGGGGGGGGGGGGGGGGGGGGGGGGGGGGGGGGGGGGGGGGGGGGGAGGGGGGGGGGGGGGGGGGGGGGGGGGGGGGGGGGGGGGGGGGGGGGGGGGGGGGGGGGGGGGGGGGGGGGGGGGGGGGGGGGGGGGGGGGGGGGGGGGGGGGGGGGGGGGGGGGGGGGGGGGGGGGGGGGGGGGGGGGGGGGGGGGGGGGGGGGGGGGGGGTGGGGGGGGGGGGGGGGGGGGGGTGGGGGGGGGGGGGGGGGGGGGGGGGGGGGGGGGGGGGGGGTGGGGGGGGGGGGGGGGGGGTGGGGGGGTGGGGGGGGGGGGGGGGGGGGGGGGGGGGGGGGGGGGGGGGGGGGGGGGGGGGGGGGGGGGGGGGGGGGGGGGGGGGGGGGGGGGGGGGGAGGGGGGGGGGGGGGGGGGGGGGGGGGGGGGGGGGGGGGGGGGGGGGGGGGGGGGGGGGGGGGGGGGGGGGGGGGGGGGGGGGGGGGGGGGGGGGGGGGGGGGGGGGGGGGGGGGGGGGGGGGGGGGGGGGGGGGGGGGGGGGGGGGGGGGGGGGGGGGGGGGGGGGGGGGGGGGGGGGGGGGGGGGGGGGGGGGGGGGGGGGGGGGGGGGGGGGGGGGGGGGGGGGGGGGGGGGGGGGGGGGGGGGGGGGGGGGGGGGGGGGGGGGGGGGGGGGGGGGGGGGGGGGGGGGGGGGGGGGGGGTGGGGGGGGGGGGGGGGGGGGGGGGGGGGGGGGGGGGGGGGGGGGGGGGGGGGGGGGGGGGGGGGGGGGGGGGGGGGGGGGGGGGGGGGGGGGGGGGGGGGGGGGGGGGGGGGGGGGGGGGGGGGGGGGGGGGGGGGGGGGGGGGGGGGGGGGGGGGGGGGGGGTGGGGGGGGGGGGGGGGGGGGGGGGGGGGGGGGGGGGGGGGGGGGGGGGGGGGGGGGGGGGGGGGGGGGGGGGGGGGGGGGGGGGGGGGGGGGGGGGGGGGGGGGGGGGGGGGGGGG